>NC_137588.1:23285247-23512747 GCF_963210335.1 Falco punctatus | reverse complement strand
AGGTCTTGTTTTACCTAGAAATTATATGCCTTCAGCCCTTTTTTTTCCATTTTCCCAGTTTCTATATTTGTCAAAGCTTATACTTTATATTTGATTTTAGACTCTTGATGAAAAGAAAGTTAAGTGGATTTGGATAAAATCTTGCAAAATTCTACATAAAAAGGAATTTCCCGTTACGGTTAAAATAGGTGATGTTCCCCTTGCTGGCTGATAGTATAGAGGGTGGGTTTTAATCAGAATACAGTGGGGTATCAAGTAAAATGATTTGGAATACTTGAGAAGTACAACTGTGCAGTTGCATGGAAAACTACATTTCTAATCAAAACAAACAACATAATCAGGATTATTTGACAGACTGTGCTTTCTTAACACTTTGGCTGTTACTGATCATAACTTTATTTTCTCAGTAGAATCCTATATTTTAATGCTTCTTTTACTTGGACTGATCTTCAGTTAACCAGCTTACTTTATGCCATATTATGCCATTGACCACAAAGTACATCAGCAGCTGGTTTGTAGCAGGACTATGTGAACACCCACACCCCTTCCCCACAAACCCTGAAAAATTAGATTCACAACACTTGGAATTTACTTACATTTGAGATAGGCACGATATTTCCCTCCCGCACAGGTCAAGAGTAGTCAGTTTACAAAGTATTTTGGGGATAACTGAAAGGTATTTTATGCCTGGAAATATTATTTTAGAGATGAGTCATGTGAAAAAAACCCAGACAACTAAATCATTATTGTTACCTGCAGACTGGTCAATGTCATAATGAGGGAAACAGAGTATAAAACAACAACCTTTAAGAGCTAGTGTTTCTTGAAGAAGTATTCTCTATTGTCTTTAATTACATTGTTAAGTTTGAGAAGTTATTTGTTTTTCATGGAGCATCTGCTCACCAGGCAGGCCTTCTCCTAGTTGTCTCAATTTTAATTACTTGACTACTTTCATGAGAGAAGAATTCATATCAAATTTTATTTCTTCTAGGAAAGAAAGAAAAAAATAATCTTCTGTGCTTCATCTCGACTGTTTATATTTGTAGTCTGAAGGAGAGCAGCCAAGGTCAAATAGGTGGCTCTGCATCCACTGTATTAAAAAAAATGCCCCTGGACCTATAGGTAGCAATTTCTTAATAATTATAACAACCCGAGGATAGCTAGTCTTGGAACACAAAACATACAAGCCTCAAACTAGAGCCCTCTCAAGTGCAAACTAAGCCCCTTCATTTGCTCAGCTTGTTGAGAAATCTTCATGCTCCCCAGGGACATGGAGCCATCCATCCAGTCATTCTTCACCCAGGTCATGATTAGAAATTATATATATTTTTAAATAGATCTTATGTACATTACTATTCCAAGCTATGAGTACCAACCGTGTCATTTTGCTATCCTTGAAAAAATGCTTAAACAGAGGTGAGATTCAAGCTACAGTAGGAATAAAATATAAATAATGCTTATGATAAGGTATCAGTACAGTTTTGCATGTACTTAAAATAGTATATGGTTCCATACAAATCTTTTTTTTTGTCAAAACAAAAACTTAGGTACCTTATATACTGCACATAATTCAGAACTGTGCCATTAAAAGGATAAAAGCTAAGTTGTTCCAGTTCTATTCAGGGCAATATATGCATAAGCATGTATAAAACAAATAAAGTAACCTTTTGGAAACTAAAGTTACTCAGAAACAACTAAATATTATGAAATCGGGATTAACATAGAGATATATATTTGTTTAATTCGCTCCAAGTACTTCCGTCGAGAAAACTGAGAAGAAATCCTGTATCCATTTTAAATTTCTAAGACACTTTCTTTATAGTATTTTCTCCCTAAAAATTTAGAACACTTTGTAACCTTTAACTTCCAATTCGATGCTACTGCATTTAAAAAGTAACTGTGTATTGCAGCAACTAACACATCTTCATACAGGTTAGGTTGCTGTTCGTGGCAGAAGCAGTGGGCTGACAATGTGTAAGAAGAGCCATACTACCAGAGTTCCTGGCGTAGAATTGCATTCAGTCACTCCAGGCTCACATGGTGTGAAGAAGGCTTGTGGGACAGAATCCCTTATCATGGCTCTGAAATAAGCCCAGCTCAGCAAGGACTTAAATCTGGTCTGACATAATGCCTTCTTTCATCGAAGAAAGTAACCTGAAATGGTTCAAACTGGTCTGATGATAAGGTCAAACTCTACTTTTTTGGCACATACAGGAGTAGAATCATAATTCAGTGTTATATGCTGGCTCAAAATATTACTACCTTGTCAAAAGACGTCAGCTTCTTGGAACTGAGTCAAACTGCAGCTTCTGCCCTCCAGATCTCGGTGCACATCCCCAGCCTTGGATACCTTATCAGATATTGGAAGGGCTCTATGGAATGTGAATTTTACTGCCCGCTGAGGCTGGTCCTCTAAATGCTCACCTCCTCAATGTAAATGACTTCCACACTGTTGTGACGTTTCACCTACCCCTCAGTGCTCAGGAATTATGTCTGAGACAACATGACAAGAAAACAAGAAACACAAGCTCAGCTTTCTTATGTTTATAAAGCACTTAAAAGAAAACAGATCACTGGAAGGAAAAAAAAAATTATTGCGCTGTCTAATTTCACCTTTTGTTTTCAGCTGATCATTCACCCATGTAGGCTTCTAGGTAAAAAGACCACTTGGTCCATAGAAATTGAGACCAGTACACAGCTGATAGCTCACACTGCAGCTCTGATACCTCTTAGTGCTGACTTTTGAATGAAACATCAAACACTGCCTGACCCGGCTGCACAGACTACAGATTATAGTTTACTTTTAGGGAAGTCCAGGTTTATGTAGTTACCCCACAAATACGCAACATAAACTCATTATTTGATGCGGGATAACATCCTACTTGGGCAGGATCTCAGCTTATAAATCTCAACATTATGTTATATTTGGGAGCCAACGGAGCTGCTGAAGTGATATTGGTTTTTTCAATACTGCTTCTGAAGGTAGGATACCACCCACTAAGACTACCACGGACCAGCAATCTAGGTTATTCTTGACAAGGTCTCATGAAAATAATGGCCAAACCTAACCCAGCTTCCACTGTGAGAAAATCATAACATTGAGTTCAGTGTCTAATCCTGGGATGAAATGTCAGCATTCCCAGAAATATTGCAAAACTGTCATTACCAAAGGTAAATCTACTCAATTGTCTACATGGGAATTCAGAACCTGAAGCTTTGTGGCTTGCATGGTAAAGCTGTGGCTCTTAAAAATGAACTGTTACTAATTGATAGGGGCTTCAAAATGAAAATATATGGTATTTGAGATCCTGTTTTGATCTTTTTTACTTTCACACATGTGCCTTTCTGTATCCTGTGGATCTTCTATGTGACTCGGTGGGTACATACTCCACATGGTATTCTGCCTTTCTGATGTTAAAATACAGCACATAGGCTCTTACACATGGTGTAGGAGCTGTTCTTTGATGGACATAGAATCAAGCAGGAATTTGAAATATGGCCAAGACTTTGCTTTTTTTTTTTTCTTGGCTATTGGACATAAGTGTGAATTTAGCTTGTAGAATTTATTCTCCTTTTATTGTATTAGATAAATTGAAGTGGCAAAATCCTTCTTCTTAATTGTCTTTCTCCTGCAGTCAGTTCCACAAGGTGTGGTTTAAGTGATCAGTACTTAAACATATACAATATGATAGCATTGTCAATACAAGACATTATTAGGAACTATTTTATTGTCATGAAAGAACTGATGTGTGTTTCTTTCCTTTTTCTTTTAGTCTTACCAATCAATACTATTACATCCACTGGTTTACTCCTGGATAAGCACGCTTCCTTTAACTCCTGTGTGTTACTCATTTCAGGCTGCACATTAAAATATTTGTCCCTCAATAAAATGTCTCAAAAAGCTCTCTATATCCAGGCAGTTTCCACTATTTGTCTGCAGATGTGTCAGTGAACAGTTCTTCAAAGTACCTATTTTAAGTATCTTATTTATATACCAATATAATTGTTGATATATTAATATTTTATTTACATACACTGTATTACATAAACAAAACTATATTCTATTTTAATGTATATATTAAAAAACATATTTTAATCAAGCATGTTTATACATTTCCTTTTTTAATACAGTTTTTTTTTTAACTGAAATAATCTTCTTTGCTTGGCACAGATTATCCTCCTCAATAATTAAAGCTTTTTAGAATTCAGCAATGAATATTGCTGAGTGTAAACTTCAACAAGAATAGTATGTTACTGTAGCATTAGTGCAGTTTTGTTTACTGTGAAGCAAACTACTCTTCAGTTATTCTACTCGGTTATTTTGCAAATTACAAAAGGACATTTCCATTTTAAAGGAAAGTTCAAGTCTGAAGAATTTGATTTTCTTCTAAAATGCAATGGAGAAAAAAAATATATGTGAAAAAGTTTAACTGTTTTGCAGTATTGAAATCTTGTTCTAAAAGCACGGACTAGTAATCTGACAAAGAGAATGAAGAAAATGGGCAACTCCAAACAAAATTAAACAAAATATTTCATTTAGATTTCTCGCCCCCAACCCTGTCCCCTCATCAATAGTCAATTCACCTGTCCTGGATCTACATAGGGTACTCAAATGGCCTTGGCTCCTTTTGCAATTTCTTAGAGCCCAAAAGAATTTAAGCAGAACTTGTGTTCTGGCTTTAAATGTACAAGGTCATAAGGGTCTTCTGAGGGAGAAATTCTACATTGCTTCAGTAACACTGTGGTTCATGTTGCCAGTGATCATCAAACAAGTAACATATCGAGTCTGTTATCCAAAACCAAAAGGATCCTTAAGAATGTCTACAAGAATTGTAACAACAACAAAAAATATCTAGGCCTCTAATAATTTATATAAAATGTCACAGTATCAGCTTTTCAAAAAGCTGATGGATTAGATATCAATACCTGCTTTGTAAGCATTATGAATTTCATACCACTATCGTTTCTGTAATGTGATCTTGAAGTAGTTGAGGATATTGCAGAAAACAAACCACAGAACTGCAGTGTATCGGAGTCCCGCCACCACAGAGCAAGCCCAGCATCCAACTATTGTCCTTTTGTGTTTCAGAACTGCTGGAGGTTTATGCCTAGTTTGGTTTTGATGGCCTTTGTCTAACTTACAGTATGATCTACAGTCCTTGCTCTGTTTAACCCTTCTTTAAGATGTGTAGTCTATGCATTCCAGACCCGTACCCGATACACTGACCATGCTAGAATTATAGCCCATGCAGCACTATTTCAGAAACAGACTGGTTAATTTATCACTACTGTGAAGTCAGATTCCCTCTTAGGAGTACCCATGAAGGACAATTCACCAACTACTATTTCCTTTGCCGCATACATAGTTAGTTTCCTAACTTGGATAAATCAAGATCAGTGTAAAAATATCTCTTTTAAATTAAAAATATGACACAATTTATTAGTCTTTTTATTAAATAATAGAAGTAGCACCCAAATATAATTATTTGGATTAACAAAGCTCTATATTATACTTTCAAAAAATCCTTTTGCTTTTTTAGTTTTGCTTATGGAGGAATACATCTTCACATGAAACATAACTTATCATAGCCAATCAAGTCTGTTCTCCAGATAAATAAAAATTAAACAAAGTAAGGTAAAGTGAAAATACTGAAGATGGCTTAGGCAGTTTGCTGATAACTAAAATTTAAATTGATAGTCCTTTTGGCTAATAAAAGTAAAACATTTGTAGTACTTCAAGAGATAAATAATGGTTTATTCTTGTTTTCTAGAAGGATAGGACTGACTACTAACTAAGGACAATATCACAGGCTTTTTAACTTTTATTTCATATGGAAAGGGTTTGGTCTTCACTCTCTGTTTATATAGGAGTGGAACTGGGCTGTTAAAGACAAACAAAAGTGCAAATATGGGATAGAAACCCTTATTCCTAAATAAACTGAAAGGGTATTGACATGCTTAGGTTTTCTTGGTTCCTCAGATTCTTTCTTTGTGAATAACTGACCAAATCAATGGGTAGCACCTGTGAGCTGCTCAGGAGTCATCATCAAATGCTGTATTACTCAAAGGAGGGCCTAAGAAGAAGCTTTATTGTGAAATAAATTGTGCTGAAATATCATTAATCCTTAATAGCCAGTACTAGAGTATCACCTGTAGAAGAACCCATATTTCACAATTCTTCCCATTCCTCTGCACTACTAAGATCTTTTTCTTAACCCACTGTTTAAGCCATAAATGTATGTGAAATTTAGGACTTCCTTCAAAATACTCTTGAGTACACAAAAAAAGGCAAGCAAAAAATATTAGCACATGTGAAATAAAGAGAAAAAAATAACTTGGATATCTGGTGGGTGTTGAATGTTTTTCCTTAGTCACAAAGCAAGGAGGAAGTTCCTTCACTGAGCAGGGTGGGCATGTCAGGGAGGCGTAAGAACCTACCTTTACTGGTGGAGATGTTCCTATTCTTGCCTACTGTTCAGGACACCAGCATATTTTTTGCCTCTTAATGCCATTTTTGAGAGCTGATACCATACAGGCTTCTTATTCTTACTGAAAGAGCATTCCCAAAACACTTTCAAGCAAATTCTCATGTAGTAAAATAAGTTATGAAAGCATCCATAATATGTGATTCTATATAGTCATGGACATATAAGTCTTAAGACAGTGGAGGAATTAGTATGTATTTGAATTGTGAATAGACTCTTTACAGCCTCTGCCCTAAAATAACATTCTTTCTTTCTTTCTTTGTATCTACAGCAAAAGCCACTTTTGTGTGGGTGAATAAGGTTCGTTGCTGAAAACAATCATTTCAGGAGCTTGTTTTTATCTTACTGATGGCTAGGGTTACACTGCAGATTGAACTGTAAAATATTCCTTCACTGCTCCTTTGTTTCAGTGAGATAGAAAGTTTAATCCATATCAAAGACATTCCACATGAAGCATATTCATGGACAATGCTAGATATAGAAAGAAATCTGCATATATTTCTAGTTTTTGAGATAAACAATAGATCACCATGTAGTCACATCTAATAAATTCTTAGCCCAGAAGCCTGTCTGTCTGAAGAAACAAACATCTACCAGAAACGTTTGCCAGGCTCTCTGTATTTTGAATTCAAAAAAATCATTAGCAACAGCATGAAGAATTTTTGCAACTTCTGTAACCTACAAGTTAGTGGAACTCATCATTTTTACATTTTAAAAAGCTGGTACAGAATCCCTATTAAAAATATAGGAACAACAACATCAGTTTTTATGTTGTGCCCTATCCAGCTGACACTGTCCTTTCGGAAAGCCAATGACTTGTTAGTACCTCTAGCAGGAGTGTGAACAGATGCGTCCCTGACAGGCGATGGATGGTCAGGGTCCATCTGGCCAGTGCAGCTTGGACAGAAATGATGTATACAGCTTCATCAGCGAATGACTGTCATCAATCCTGTGCCATGGATAGCGTAAATGACAGCTACACTGCAGCTGAGGCCCAGGTGTGAGAATGAAGAAGGGGCTGATTTAAGAATGCTGGGTAATCAGGAATGTATAGTCTCCAGGACTTTAATTTGTATCTTTAACCTCCTATAAATATCCCTGTATACTGTAGGAGGTATGTGTTTTTAAAGAGTCTGATCGTGAAATTAGCTTCAGGATGACAGACATTCTTTGCTCTCCTTTAGCTGCTGATTACCCCAGTTCCCAGTATACATTAACAAATGCATGCTGAGCTTTGGCCACTGTACTGCAGGCTCCACAATTTAATTATTACCTCATTGATTTTTCATGTATTTCAATTTTCTTTTCTTTAAGTCAGAGTGACTGTCCTATTGGGGGCAATGTTTGTTTTCACTTTCCAAGATTTCCTTGTGGAATTTATTTTGAATTCAAGGGTTATTTTTTTAACCTATCAGGAACTCATATTTGCTTAGCCTGTCAGTTAATAGACAGGTAGATGCACAATCCCCTAAAATGAAACTGAACATTATGGTTGAAGCTAGATATAAACAGAAAAAAATAATGCAGTGGCCACTGGTAATCCCTAACTAAAGGTACCTCCATTTTTTAAATTGTCCTGTTTTAGCATGCATCAAAGAGCATGCATAATTTGCATCTATTAGCATTTTATTATTTCCGAGCACTGGGGATGGGAAAATGGACACAATTATTGTATCCTCAGAGGGTATTTCTTTCTTCATAACTATTCCATAATAAATCCTTTTTCTTTATCAGTGGATCATGTAGACTAACATAGTGTTTTAAAAGCACAGGAAGTTATGAATGTTTTATATAAAGATATGAGTCAGCCCTTTCAGTACACAGAAATACGGTTGTTGTCATAAACAGGCATCATCTATAATCATGTTCTCTTAAGAAGTAAGTTAATTGACAAGGGCTACATTTTGATCAGGTAAAGGTATGTTGCATGCCTGGAGCAAGACTTGTATGCACACATCATACTACGTATAATAAACTGCATGCACAATTTGTCTATGAACACACACACAAAAAAATAAAAAATCCCACATTTCCAATGCATACCCCATGCTTGCAGGCACAAGGCTTACTGTATATTTCTTTTAGACTGAAACTTGAAAAAACCCACAAATCACTGTAGCACGAGACAGAGAAGCTTTAGGAAAGAATGGTGTAAATTCTGGTGGCGTTATCATAACAGGGGGTGGTACGGGACAGTACTCCAAATACCCCCTGCCCAGACACAGAACTCAGTTAGCATGCAATGTATGCAGCAGAGAGGCCTTAACATGAACTTTGCAGAGGAGGGTACAGCGGGCCACATTAGTTGCAGGTTACAAGGAACGTGATCAATTTTCACCTCTGAGTGTGCTGATTTTTGCTGGCTCTTCTTCAAGTTCCTGGAACAGAAATGAAGCATAAGGGCAACAGAGGAAAGTGGAGATGTCTCAAGAATGGGGCATCCTAGTCCAGCTGTGCGTAGGTTTGCATGTGAAACCATTTGAGTATGTTTGTGCATGTGTATTTGTGTGAATAGTTATATTCTGAAAATGGTTTCATTCTAGCTCACTAAAAGTCAAAAAAAGGGACTATTTTGTAAAAAGGAATTTGAAAATTCCTTAAAAAGTAATTCTTTTTTTGGACAACCTGGAACTTTTTAGCCTCCAGGCACAACATTTAATTGATTTTTAAAAAAAATCATTCAGGTATGAAGATGAAGACTTGTCATTTGGATTACCCTGAAGAAAGTCGATTTACTCTAACAGTTTCTTCTAGGGGAAAAAAAAAAAAACACCAAAAACAAAAAACAAAAACCACAACAGTTTTGTAGAAAGGAAATTTTTCTTCAGAATACTAATGCAACAAACCCCCCTGGTAAGTCTGCACAAAGACTATATTACAGGTTTCTATGAAACAGAGATGAGTTGTATCTACAGAGACTATGGGCTTTAAGTGATTTAGGGAGAGATTTTCAAAAAGCACATGTGGAATTTAGTGTTGGCTGTCTCCAGAAAGTCTTTGCAATTGGTGCTCTGAAATTCTTGGGCACTTCAAAAAACTCTCCCCTTTAATATTTTATAGGGCTGTGTTTTAACCTTTAGAATATGAATAAGAGCCCCCATCTGTGTAGCCTTACTTGTTATCCAGTAGTGCAGGCCAGTACCAATCAGATCAATACACCCCCAGGAGAAGACAGACGTGGGAGAGGGCCATTGGGCACTGAGCATTTGCCCCAATGAATCAGAATTACAGGAACACATGTGCCAACAAACTATGTCCTGATCCACTGGGAAAATATGCACAGTGCTCAGTAGCACTCAGATTTTCTCATTTATTATCACTCGTGGGTCATCCTGCAGTTGCATATTGTGCTACAGTGTAAAATTCTGAAGGATATTGGTTCAAGACTTTTTAGGGTGACTAAACTTTCACAGGGCTCTTTGCTGCTTCTCCTGTATATGTATTTTAGCATTATCTTCAAGGTACTATTGAAGGCTTTTAATTCACACGCCTGTTTCAAACAGCAGCACACAAGTTTGAGGAACACAGTTTCAGAAAAGTTAAACCCGAAAGTACACTCGCATTGGGAGTGATGTACGTTTGTTAATGAACTCTGTTAATAAGCTGTAGCAATGTGTCACATAATAGTGAAAAAGAGAAAATAGAATGCTCTATGGTAATGGGGGGAGCAAATATTAGGAAATATAGCCATATAATACTTGAAAATACCTCCCTTGCACACTGTTACAATAGTATCTGTTATTATAGATATGGAACAGTTTTATTATTTCTGTGTCATTACAGTAAATTATCTACTGAAAGTGTAAGGAAAGGCAGCAGTATAATGAACTTCCACTGTGTGAGAGGCTGGACTGTCAGGAAATAGGAGTTAGGATCGATCATCACTGCTTTTAAAACCTCTCTCTAAAGCCAAAGATGTATTAATAAATCTCAAGTTTCTTCACTTCTGTACTATCATAGCATTGTTGTACAACATCTGTGATAAGTTTTGCCATATATGTCAGGCAACTAATAAACGCGTCACTAAACAATGGACTCATGATCACGTAGAAGCCAGAATACTTCCAAACTCTCCCTGTGAAATTTAACAGATAATATTGGTGGTACGTAGCAGGTAGAGCCATGTCTTATGTATTGTGTATTTATTTCACAGTGAAAAAGCATCACAGTAGAAGGCCATGCATTGCAACTGAGAGGAAAGCATCTGTCCAGCAAGCTTAGTTCTTTTGGCTTCAGAAGTCATTATGCTTTTAACGTCGTGCTGAGAAATGGCTATTTAGAGATTAGGACGAATGAAGATCTGGATATGTTCTCATTTTCTCTCTCAAAATCTTGTCTAGGCAAAATCTGAGGCTTTGAACATATGTTCAGGATTTCTGTCTATGTGCCCTTCAGCTGTGTTAATAGAACAACTGCTTTACCTCTGACTAGGCTGTGGCACATCTGAAAATCCCAAGTACCTCTACTGTACATACATAGGTAAGCCATTTTGGTGAAGTACATGCTCAGTGAGCTGACACATCAAAGACATGCAACAGCACCTAGGTTGTGCTATGCTGATGACATGGAAAACTAAAATATCTGACATGTAAGGTCATCTTACATGAAGTATCATCATGCTGGGGGACATTTCACTACCCAAGTACTATTCAGCATATTTGTATATATTTATGACATACATTCATACACATAAAGAATACCAATTATTCCAAAACTTTCCATATGTTAAAGTCAGAAGAAAGGTAAGGAGGGGTGGGAAGCAAGATGATGTGAAGAAAGAGTGAAACAGCTAGAAAACCTCTTTACCTTCTGTAAAAGCACATGACAAAGTGCTTTAGGGGGAAAAGAATCAGCTTAGCGCCAAGCCATTTAGTTTACAACTCTGCAGAGCAGAATGAAAATAACATCATTCTTACTTGCTACACATTAGTACTTCTCTGGATTCAGATTTGGATTTGATCACAACAAACAGAAAACTGTTCAGCTGAGTTACCCTTTCCCTGTTATTTATCTGTGGAAAATGAAGAACACTGAGCTCATGAAATATGCAGATATTCTGTTTACAAAAAACAGCAAAAACGTCCCAAAGATTCTGGACCTCCCTCTGCTTCTCTGACTCCTCCTAGAGCTACTCTTCTCAGTGCTGTGTGTTTGTCAGTTAGGCAGGACCCATTGCTACCACCCTTAAATCTCTCTGAACTCCCAACATTTAACACTTTTCTTGTTCAAGTCTTACCAGATCTTCCAAGGCAGACCACCCACAGTACTGAACATGGAACTGAATTGAAATTAAACGGAAAGAAAGTTCACAAATACGGTGTACACCTGTTATCATTGATACTGCCTTTTTAGTCATCACACTAGCCTGTGAACCAGCATAGGACAAAACGGAAAAGGACAAAGTGTGTTCTTACTAGGATCAGTTTAGAGAGCTGTAGGAGAATTGAGGACTAATCTGAGATACTAGTAAATTTTAAATTAATTTTCCTTTGGCAATACTTGTGTAGTCAAGCTTTTATATATCTCCAGTGTGCCTTAAAACGCCTTTAATGCACTTTTGCTATTCCAGTTTTGGGACTTGCTTGATTGGAAACCACTAAGCACGTTTAACTGTGCCACACATTTTTCCTTCTGATTAAAATGCAGGCTGGCACAAGCAGAGACTGATGGCCTCTGAGTTTATAGATTGACCAGGGCACCTGCCGTGCAAGCATCTTTGTGCTGCCCCATCACTGAATTTCATTCTGACCTTGAAGCATCACACTTGATAAAGCTGAAAGTTAGTTTCTATTTCTATTTCCAGCCCTGTTTTTTAGTATCCCTTAACAGACTGTCAATTATACTCTGACACAATAGTGCCTGCTTCTTGTAGGTTGTAGCTCTCAAAAGATAGTAAAGTTGATGCTTTCACCTACAGACTTTTGCAGCTTTTCCACATGATTCTGATTTTAAATATTTTAAAATATATCACAGTAATAAGACCAGAAACACATCTACTGATGACATCTTGAATCTCCAGCAATTGTGCTGAAGAGCTAAGACGGTACTGGACATGTTGGTACCTGCCAAGGTTTTTTATTTAAAGGTCTGTTCAACCTAGTTCACAAGCAATAGTTGGAAGTGAAGTTTCCTCAGGAAACAAGAGCAGTTTCTGAAACATCTTTTGCAGCACAACTGTAGATACAGTTTTCAATGAATACCGGCTTTACTCAGTACAAAGTTTCCAACCCCTACTCCAATGTACAGCGAAACAAATGCAGAAATCAGAAAAATAATGCATTTGTGTTTGCAATGTTTTAAATAATTGCTCTTTTCTGTCAGTAAACAAGAATAATTCCAGTAGCCTGGAAACTAATGTATCTGTAACTCTATGCAAAAGATAATCACATTTTACAACAGTGGGGATTGGATCAAAGTGCATTTCTAGTAAAAGATTATCCTGAAACTGATATAATTCTGAGAACATAAACATGCACATAGAGACCTGACTCAGATAATACTTACTTGTTAAAGCACATATGAAAACCTTTCCAGAACACAAATAAAATAAACTTATTGTAACTTCTAGAATTGGAGCTCTGAATTGTTTTTTGGTCTCTGACATGTATGCAAAACCAACAGGTACTTCACTGTCTGAGTAATGTTCATGACGTTGCATGAATGCAATGATAGCTTCCTACAATGGCTTATACATAAAGCAGAGCAATAGCGACAGCCACAAAACACACCAAACATCTGAAGACAAGCCATCAAAAGCAAGGAAATTCTGATTTCTAGTTGGAGCCTGTGACATTTACAGGCTATACAAGAGTACATGGGATGTTATACAGCATTGCGCATCATTATTGTGGAAGTCATTGTTTCCCTCATTAGTGCTCTAGATCTGTACATTACTTCCATTGCAGGTCATGACCTCCATGCTGACAGTCCATCCTTAACTCACCCTTTTGTGCCTAGGTATTGTAGCAAATTTGCTACAGTACGTGACATCTCACACTTGAATTTTCTGCAATATTTGAAGACATGTGTGCCATTCAAATGCTCTACTTATCAACTCAGAGGTCTTCAGACAACCATTAAGAAGATATGGAACATATATCTAAAGTAAAATTAGATGTAATTTCATTTTTAAGTGTTGTATTTTATTATAATATTTAAGTTGTAGTTCTCTGTAGAGCTTTTAATTTTATGTGATAGAATGGCACGTAAATCATGCAGCATAGATAAAATATTCCTAAAATGTTTTTAAAGTTCAATAATCTTTTCTAAACAAATAAAGATGTATACTCAAAAGGGATACGCAAAACCGTAAGCATTTCCATGCTCACTGTCCTCATTTCTTTTAGTATTAATTAGAAACATAACAATATGCTGCAAACATGTTAGCCCTTCATTTTTATGCAATTGAAGATAAATGACTAAAACTTAGCAGTGATACTGCTCTCCTGAAAAACTGTGATTGACACAGCATCATCCTGTAATGGAGCAGTTAATATGCAGACATTGACATGGCAGAGCCATTATGATAGATCGTATCAAATCATAATTTGGCTTCATAAATATGTAGAATTATTGACACAATACCTTACAATAGCACTTCCTTTTCTACAATGCCGATATACAGGACTGGCCTTTACAATGAGGACTTTTGAAGTATAACATGAAAGGATGTGACTTATGGAGAAAAGGTAATGTTCATGTTGTAGTGAGTCACCTTCTGTTTTAATATCAGAAAATCAGTGCTAAAGCCAGGGAAAGAGATCAGGGATTCCATGACTAGAAGTCTCTTTAATACTTTGTAAGGTTTACTGTCCGCATTCCGTGTTTCCCTGTTCAGGAAATTGCTCAGAAATTACGACAAATTTTTTTATTAAACCAGAAAAACACACAAAACTCATTTTGATTTTATGGTAAGACAGAGAAAGAAGCTTGCTTAACTTACTGCAGCATTTTTCAGCATTTTCCTTTGGTTTTATTGAAGAAATCTTGTGTGAACTTGTTTTATGAAATTAGATTTTGAGGTTTTGTTTGGAATGTGCAAAGAAACCTCTCTAACAATGTTACTGATGTTAGAGCCCAGGGAAATGAGTGTAAAACCAGAGAACCATACAAATACAGCTAGAAAAGTCAGCTTTGCCACAGCTTAAAAAGCATCCTGTCTTTAATACCTATGTGGAAACTAGCAAGGATTTGATCCAAAGCACAGAATTCTGATGGTTCAATATTTGCAGCTGCATATAAAAAGGATTTGGTTTTGTGTGTCCCAGTTCTCTTGGATGCTATCATGATATTCACATTAAGTGTCCAACAACATTTCTATTACTTTAGTTATTAGCCTTAGCTTTGGTTTTCACTCTTCTTTCTTTTGTACTTACAATAGGATTAATAACTAGAGGAGAGGATGCTTAGTGGATATAAAGTCGTCACTTGGCTGAACTCAAAAGACAGAAGACAGTGAGCTGACTCACCCCAGCTGAGGGTATGTACATTTAAATTTTACTTTCATGATTAACTTTTTGAATTGTGACAGAAGTTACCCTTTTTAACCAGCACTATTTATACAGGATAAACAGAGACTATACTGATATACATGCCTTATACCAAAAAAAAAACCCTAAAATGTATTGTTTGGGCTGAGAACTTTATATTGACTTCTGGTGCTAAGAGAATTTTATAATGGACTTATAAAACCCTCAAAAAAGGGGTTTGTAAAGGAAACTCTAATATACCTTTATCTATATTGGCACGGCTGGGGGCTACTATAATAATCCTTTTGCTTTCATGTGGCCATCTGGAGGCCTATTAAAACGAGTATCTAAAACAGACTCCCAAGTGTGTTGAGTTTGCCAGTTCCCACTAAGTCACTAAAATCAGGGAGTTAGCCCTGCTATAGGGTGAACTGTCAGCTACAGAGAGAAGACAGCTTGAACTCTAACCTTTTACACTGTGAATATGTTGTGTACACACACTTTAATTGTGCAAAAAACTAGCCCTAGGTCTGTTGTGCACCTCTGGGGTTGTATGACAAGATGGAAGAGGGTAGGCAAAGTGAGAAAGGAAACATTGCAAATTCAATGAAGTATTACATTTCAGCTGAGAAATATTCTGTTCTGATTTTTACAGAACAACAATAAAATATTGACAATTGTGCAAGAACCTACTTTCCTTGCTCAAGGAATACAAACAGCCATTATATATAATATTTATTTAGTGCTGTGAGTCTTTATCCAAAATATAATGAAAATAAATATTTGAATATGCAAATTATTTTACAGTATACTCTAGTCTCTGTCTTTGTTTTTTATTCAATTAAGATTAGATTAGTACGAATGCACTCAGTAAAACATTTTCAGTCAATGGGGACAGGGTATCATTTGTCCAAACTAAAGTCCTTTCCATACACTCATTACTGATCTTATCCAGTAATGTGGTTGCATCCTATTATACCTGATACATCAAAAAAAGAAAGAAATTAAGCTGCTGTCTAAAACTGCACTAGAACTCAAATCCAGGACCAAATAAGATGCATTAATTGCTTTACTGCTTCACAGCAAAGCCACTCTTAAAACATAATTCCTTAATGAAGTCCGTTAATTTGTTCATGGCAGTACACAAGCTGTTCAAAATGACACAGAATTGCACTCTGTTTTCTAACCCCTGCAGTTTCTTCTGTTAGTCACTCTGCCTTGTGTTGTTATCCCATGGATAGTAATTATTTTATAGTGGCTGTAATTAGGAGAGAATTAGGCTTGGTAAACAAAACCTGCCTTCTCCTGTTAATAGCTAAGGATAATAAATTTGGCTCTGACATTCACTATATTTGGACAAGGGTTGGCCTTCTTCCAGTTTTCCCAATAAGAACTTTATTATATAATTATGCCTTGGAGGAGCTCATATTACAAGGTAATTTTTTTTTGTTAAGACACATATTGCATGGCTTCCAGCCAGCAAATGATATACTGTAATATATGCCTCCAATAAATGTTTTAAACAAAATCTCTCTAAGCAATATTCTGCTGGACCTGCACATTGCAACTCAACAGATATATTTACAGGAGTTTTTCATAATGCAAATTATTTTCTTTTGCTCACATTGTCCAACATTATAACAAGTGTTTAAAAAGAAGCTTAGGATTATTTTTATCAGCAAATGACATGGTTAGATTCTTAACTTATGATATCTCAGTAGCTTAAAGAGAATTTTCATAGTTTTTATTCTGTGAGTAAAGTCACAGTTTTGTTGACATGCACAGAAGCGTAGCGACTATCTTATTTTCTATTTTCAGCTTGAATTAAAAAACAACCCTTTGTTCCATCTTTCAGCCCACACACTGATGCATCATCTCCCACCCTCTCCTTTATTTTATCTCGTACCTTTTATGTAAAATACAATTTAAGTTAACACAATAGCACAAAATGCTTTTCAAAGGGAGTCAATCATAAGCTAAATAGGAAAGGAAGGGCTTAAGGGGAAATATATAAAGAAGTAAGTGGCTCAAAAGAGAGAAAGTGTTTCAGTTACAAGGAGGAGCAGACACAGGATCAAGACTGGGAAAGGAGTAAGCAATTAAATTCTGAAAAAATGCAGTAAAAAAAAAATAAAACAAGATAACTACACAAATTTTAACTGTTTCTCCTACCGCTGAGCTGTCACTGCTAGTAAGATATGGGTAAATAATATACCATTATTAGCAAGTCTTGTAAGATCTGTGTACATAAGCAGAACTGGGTTTACATACTTAAAGACATTAACCAAGTCCAGAGAGATTAAAAATTGCTAGAACAAAAACAGAATCCAAAAGTCATGTTTCCAAGCCATCTTTTCTAGTCACTAAACAGCATCCAGTATCTTCTGTTTTTCTGAATACTGTTTAATGCTACAGGTTAAGGAGTAGGAATTCCTCAACTATGAAACCCACCAGGTTCACAGAATATAGACTGGCCATCAAATGTTCTTGGTGTAAAAATAGAGTATTTTGTATATTTTTATTTCACTCATTTGAAGGCACTCTCTCTTTCCTGAAGACAGGCAGTTCAGTATTGATAACTCAGTATACAATCCCCACGGTAAGAGAAGTCAAAAAGAGCAGGAGAAGAGAACTGGGATATGTGCCAAGACAATGATACCTACAAAAGCATGCCAAAGTGCTCTCGCATAGAATATGACCTATATATTAGCTTTAAAAATACAATTCTCACACAGATTCCAGAAAATAAGTTTCATTGTAATGCAAAAAATTCAAATACGAAAAAATAAATTATACTGCTTCTGGCATATCTTTAGATTTTTAGGTATATCTTGACACTAAGAAAATTAAAGAACTTGAGCTAAACTCATCTATACTAGAGACACGCGGTAGACAAATTTCACCCTGCATAAGACGTTTGAAAAACAAAAGGGTACGGACTAAGTACATAAACAGTCATCACAAAGAGAAAAAGACCATTAGGTTGGCTAGTCAAGTCTGATTCTAATTTCTTTGTGTAATACTGACTGTGACAATACCATCTTCCATGTTCTCTCAAAAATATATTTTTAATTACTCAAACTACAGAAAGTAACACCACTTTCCTTGGGAAACAAATGGCTAAGTATTCCTTATTGTTTCCATCATACCTTGGAGGATATACTCTTTACCTTCCTCTAGAAAGTATCCCATTATTTTACTGTTGTCCATTAACGCTTCAAAACTTTTAAATTATCTTTGTTCTTCTCATCTGACTTCCCAGAACTGCCTTAGAAGAGGGTCCACAGATCTGCAACAGCCCATGAGCCTGCAGGGTACAAAGGAGCACCACTTCTACTGATTCACATGGAAATGACAGGGGAGCAGGCTGAGACACAGCTTTTTCAGCAGGAAAGTACAGACCAGCAGTGATTTCACAGTGTGAGCCTGTATATAAAGGCTCTGTTGACAAAAAGGAGTGGTCTCAAGCTCTCTCCAAGAGTTGGAGATTTTTATTTGATGAAGATCAAGTGGCAAAGAAACTTTTACTGCTGTCTTTCCTCCCTCTATTTTCTCCTCTTCCTCTCATCTTCTTTTCTTTCTCGTAAGGATTGCAGAGGAAAGAAAGGAAAATAAAGCTAAAAGAATGTGAAAGGTACCCAAGCTATGTCCTTCCTGTTTCTGAGACACAGAAGGAGACACAGGACCATGAGTGATTGGTTTGTATATAATAGCATTGATTAATAATTTCTTTTGCCATCCTATCTTAAGTTAACATGATCTCAGTGTCTGCAAGATGTTATATGGTTCATAATTTTAAAATATCGCTTTAGAAGGAGGAGAAGGTGGGAAGCAGACATAATTCTGTCCTATATTGAAAGTCCAGCTACCTGACAAACACTAAGGACCAATAAATGTGCATGCTGCCCTATGATGCACAAGGTGACCAGACTCAGACTTTGATATACAGCCAGTGGAAACACATTCTAGCACCAAAGAACCTGCACCTAAAGTTTCTAGGAAATGTCACCATTACCTTCTAAATGTTCTGTAAATTTGGACAAAGATGATGTGACCAAATAGCCAGTCTCTTCAGAAAAAAAAAAATATCATGTCTTAATTAATAAACCAACAAAATCTTTAAACTGTAGGGGTAAAAATACAGACAATAAAGATGAAGCAGACTACTTGCTCTCTCCCTCCTTCCCATTATATTGTCTCTGTAGCACCGCAGCTGTAGTAAAATGCAGAAAGTGGCTTAAAATAATCACATTGCAACTTCCATTAAAGGCAACTCACTGAAATCCTGTCTTAGGGTAGTCACTGTCCTAGAAGAGGTTTGGGAGGAATATAGCCAGAACAGGTGCTCAAAAACCTTCTTTCAGGACTCCACAGCTGCATTTCACACTGAAGAGCTCTGAGTTTAGCCTACATTGTGCACAGGGCCAAATTATATCCTGGCCAGCACAGGGTGTAAATGGAATATGGACGATTTTGCACACCTATTGTATCCATAATTGAGAGCATTTCTGACAGATCCAAGGATTAAATACGCTTTGTTTCAACCAGGGTTTTGGAGCTTCGCTTTTTTAAAGGCTGAGGAAAGCAAGCTCATAGAAGGGCATAGTAAGCAGCAGGGGACCAAAGCTCCTTTTATCATTATTCTAAAATGAGATAAAGTGAAGAGATGGTCATGAAGAACATCAGACATTAAATAGCATCCCTGTGTGCAAATCAGAAGTGTAAACTTTGTTTTAGATAATGGCTTACAGAGGGAGATGGTTTGTTAGAACAAAAAAAACAACACTGAAAAAGGTGATAGAGAGACCTGATGGTATCGTTATGAGAAATATCAGGGAATAAAGATAAAATGTTTCATTTGCAAAGTATATTTATAATATGTGTCCTGGTTCTTTCTTTGTTATTGGTAAGTCCTCCTGTGAACAGAAGAACAATATGTAAAGTCTACAGTGTATATTCACTTTTTGGTTTCTGCCAGCAAGGCTATATGAGCTTTCTAGAAAATGTGAAAGCTCTATGCAATGGTGAGGAAAGGTCTAAATAATATCACCTCTAATTCTTCGATTTACCACAAAGGGCTTTCGGGCAACTGGCTTGGTAATATATCCTTGGCTGGATGTCTGATGAAGATGGTCATTTACAAATGTGCAAAATCTCTCCAGCCTCACACTGGTCAGGTCACATTTAAAATAATTGCTTCTACTCCTGACCCATCTATCTGTAAACACATCAGACTGACAGCTTGCTTTACTCGCAATGCCCAATAGGCATGGGGACAGCATGACGCTCTAACAAAGGCCTAACGTACTGACTAGCTTTTGGCAAGTCTGTGTGATACCAAAGAGGAACATGGGTCTCGATGCTGATGATGCATTGCTTGCAGGTGTAAGCGATGTGAGGGAATGTGATTCTTTTCACACATGGTAAGATTAGTGTGTTAAAATTGCAAATGGATTAAAAATTTCTGACTTGTTTAAGGCTGGTCAGTGTCTTTACAGATATCATCAAATGTGTGATTTACTACTATAGGTAGCTAACAGAGATTCTTCTTTAGATCAAGTAGTAGGTGACCGGGGGTTTGGAAACAGAGGACAAAGAGAAGCTGAGCTATCTATACAGCATGACTGTTAGACTGGTATCTCACATTCAGTCAAGATGCTTTGGTAAAACCATAGCACCTTGGCCAGAGCAGAAGCATTCAGTTTGTAGTAATTACAACATATCGGTCCCTTTTACCTGGAAAAATATTTCTATGCATTTTCTAGGGAATTCTCTGGGGAAATAAATTTTTTGGAGAGGAGTAACAACCTGGCAGAAACATGATAACGTCAGCACTTTCTTTTCAAGCTTCTTAGTGATGTCAATGCTGACACCAAAGTGATGTGAGAGCTGGGATCTTTTAGAGGAGGAAAAGCATGTTTGGTTTTGCATTGTATGCCTTTACGCAGAGTAGCAGTGGTCAGAACCGCAGCTTTTCATCTGAACCAAAATCTCAGATGGCAAGTTTGTATTCAAATTTCCTGACTACTTGGGAGAAATCGTGAAGTTAACAGAAAAGCAGAGATTCCACACACAAAGAAAAAAGTGATGGTCCCTAAGGATAGAAAGGTTAATACAAGAAGAAAACTGGATTGTGTGAATGCCAGTTTCTGTCCACCTCCCAGACTGGTTCTGAGGGGGATGTTTTCACTTAGCCATTTCTGTCCGTCTGCAAAGGTGAGCAAGATGCTGTTAATAACCGAGACTGTTCCTGATGGTGGCAAGTCTAATTACAAGGAAGGAAAAAAAACCCAACACAACAAGATGGGAGAACGAAAGAAAAGGTTTATGTTTCTTTTCTCCTGGATGTCAGTTCATTACCAGCCTGACACTATAACTTCAAGGGTCATTTCTCTGCAGTCACTAAAATACCAAAACAAGAGAAAAGCTGTGCATAAGCAGAAGCAAAAACCCTAGATCATTACCTTCTCAAAAGAATTTTTACATAAAAGAAGCCTTGTAAAAGAGAGCCCCTCTAACTCATACACTGTTAACTGCATTCCCCTGTTAATGAAAGAGAGAACACATTAACCAAAGACATTGGAAGACACTGGAAAACAAGATTAGGTAAAATATTTTATTTTAAAAAGTTTTACTGTTTTCTAGAAGGGGGGGGGGGGGAAAGGTGATACGATGGTGGTACATGTATCTTCCTACACTATTTCAACACATGCAAGTGTAGCTTAACATGCTTTCTGACTTTGCCTCCCTAAATTTGACTGCCTACATGTTTTGCACAACACACTGTGCACGTGGTTCGGAGCTATTTGTGGGACTCAGATGTGGAACTTCTTTTGTATTTCAGATATCAACATATGAGGTTTCCTTCTGTTAGCTGTGCAACTCATCAGACAAATACAAATACAAATCATGTACACATGTTGGTACCCTCACGTCAAGAGACTATCTAACCAGTTTTTGTGCAATATATTCTCACGATTACCAAATAAGCAAATATACTTTGTAATATAGCCATATTTGAAAGCAAGTCATTACTTTCCCAGGTATTCCAGAGATAAAACAAGTAAAGTTCAGACCAATAAATGAATTCTTGGACAAGCTACATTTTTTTAAGCAGTTATTTCCCTGAAAACAGTGCTTATAATGGAAATTGCCAGGTAGCTTCGATGGTAGCAGAAAGCATGTTGATTATCTAGGGGTAAAAGTACTTTACATTCATGCCAAACAGAAGGTGAAAGTATGAAAGTAGTTTGAAAAATACACACATGAACAGCATGAGAACACTGTTCTCATAACATGACAGATGTGTGAGGTTTATCTGCTGTGATACATTACTCCTTCAATAGAGTACGTTGCTACAGAAAAACAAGGTAAAGCCAAAGCCCACCTGTGTTTCACAGATCCTGTAAACTCAAGACCTAAACTGAAAAGAAAAACCCCACAGATATAAATACATGACAGCCAAAGTCTGTAGGGCCATGTGTACTGAGCTGATTCATTTCACAACTCAAGAGAGGCTGTGCTCCAGGCCAGGAACCTGCCTAGACCCTTCTCTCCTGACCTTGAGCAGCAGCTTTTATGGAAAACCTGATTAAACAGTTAGAGACAATGTCACTTCATGTTTGGGGAAGACATAGCCAGATACAAGACTTCCTGGTTACTTCAATCCTTGCCAGAGAACAAAGAGCAAGACAAAATGGAACTCGAGGCTTGAGCCAAAATCCTTTGAAATCAATTAGATTCTTTTCATTGATTTCAATGAGTTGTGGATCAGACCACCACTTCCTCAAGTCAGCAATAAGACACTTCCTAGAGAAGGCAGGGGTCCTCAGTTTCACCATTCATTCATTTTGATCTTTCACTGTTTAATGAATCTCTTCATCCTGCTCTTATTCTCAGCTCTCAGCCAGGCAGGCATTAGCAGTGCATTCACTAGGCAGTAGAGCATCACCAGCATCCATCTTTCAAAAGAGACATACAACCGAGGCCACTCAGGGCTATTAAAGATCCCATGGTACTTTTGCAAGCACAAAAATAACAATGCCAGCGTCTTGGCCAAATTCCAGCCTCTTTAATTACATTCTGTCCATCTATATTCCCTCCTTAGTTTCAGCTGGAAAAATTAGCCACCATTTTCCACTATCTTATTAATCTTTTAATGTAGAATTAATTATAACAAAAAGACTACGAGCATAAAATATTGGCGCTTACAGCTATAATGAGGATATCAATGCTGTCCATAAAAACCTGAAAATGCACCCCTCTTTTCACAGTAAAAGCATACACCATAAGTAACCATGTAACTATTTTCCATTTGTAAAAGAGAAAAGCCAAAATATGCCTAAATGAAATCAAACCCAAACCACACTAGCATTATGACTGACTTCTTTAAAATAATAATAACTACTTTTACCAAATATCTTGCCTACCTAGCAAAGTTTGGACAAACTCCCCGTTACTATTCAACATCAGGGGCTTCCTAGAAGTCTTGACCACTGGGACTGTTTATGTGCCTTTTGGAGTTAGAGACAGGGCTATAAGGTGTCCAGTTGTCTTGAGTAGCTCTACCTAGACTCCTAGAAGATGAGTAGACTAGAAGGTCATACAGTTATTTTTCAGTTTCCCCACTTAAAATAACATATAATTTGATGCAAACGTTCCAAAGGAGTTAAAAAAGAAAAAAGAAAATGCCAGCAAAATCCAGTTAAAGGGACATTTTGAGAGATTTTTAGTAAACATTTTTGAAAGACTGCTACTCTCTAAGCTATACAAGTAGAGCTTTAGGGGAGGACATCACACAGTTTTAACATGAGATCATTCTAAAACCCTGCTCTTTAAGTCGCTTTAAGCACCCAGGTATTGTTAACTAATGTAAATGATATTCTAAAATATAACTTAATCTGGGTAATTGGGAATGGGTAAAAAAAGATTATCCCTCAGCTCCTTGCGGACACTAAAAATCTAGACAACGTCTTCACATTTTTGTCTTAAGAAAACAGAGACCTTAAATACCATTCTTTCCACGGTATGCTGTGTAATGTATCACAGAGGAGACAGTGGCCTGAGAAGATTGATGGTCTCATCCAGATGGTACAAGTTCTGTGTAACAACTTGGTATAAAGACACAGGATAACTACATCTCTGTGGAATACAGCAAAAGGGGGTTCAACCATGAAAGCTTACAACTTGCTCACTCTTCTAGCAGATGTGATTAACAAGGTGGCTTTTGGCAACAAGTAAAATGAAGAGCACTCCAGGGGGCCCAAAAAGCAAGTCCATTAACTTCATCAGGAACTCACAGGTTGAGTTCCCGTCTCAGTACAGTCTTAGGAAACAGTGAAATTACATTTAGCTATCCTAATTGTGGGATTCATTGAAAATGTAGGGTGATAGGAAGAGAATTCATAGCTACAAATAAGGTCACGTTGGTATCTTTCTGTAGAAGTAATTTGGTCATTTGCAGATCATATTAGGTCAAGTCACTCATGGAACTATAATCAAAGCTACGGACTGGAGAGCTTCTGAGTGATGATACACAACATGAGATTTTTTTTCAAGAGCCAAGAGAGGAGAGAGAAAAACTAGGGAGGGTCTTGCAATAAGTTCAACTGACCAAAAAGCCACTATTGTTTAGTTGAGCTGAGGGCAGTCTTTATATTTATCTGCGTTCTGGTTTGCCAGCAGAAGTGGCAAAGTCCTTTATTTGCGAAGACCTAACAGTGGAAAGCTGATATTTGGGAATACCTAGAACGAAACAATTCAACAATGATAGGGAATAGCCTAGATTACTTCAGCAGCTTTTTCCTTCAGTCTTCAAGAAAATTTGGGATGAAAAAAAACTTTAAAAAGAAAGGTATTGTTATATGTTATTGGTTTTATTTTCACTCTGAGGTAGCAATACTGCTTCAATACCAAAATGCTGCTGCTCAAATCATCTGCAAAGTTCAACCATCCTGGAAGGTATCGTATCTGCAGTGTTTCTTGATACTGGCATTGAGAGGTAGACTGAGCAACAGAGCTTCTGTCTTATTCCTGAATTCCTCCTGATGGTATATTGCTATATGATCTGTACCCATTGCACACCGCAGATATGATGTTTCTTAATGAGCTGCCCACTTGAGCACACACATGCACATTTCTCTTCAATCCCTGACATACATGGCTACATTCTTTGGGCCCCAGGGCAGAAGTGGTAGCTGATGATTTCACTAGCTACAGAAAATATCTGAATACTATTTTTACACCTAAGATTATTTTTTTGAAAGCAGACAGATATTTCCACACAGATTTGCAAGAAAAATTGGAAGCATAATGTTCAATTCAAAACTTTTTTCAGTGAACCAAAGTGGAGGCAACTTTTCATCAGGCAGCCCCCAATGCTGTATATACAGCACACAGAAAGTAATTTTAAACAATATGGGAGAAAATTCCCTTCACTAATATAGCAATGCTTTTTTGAAATGCCCAGAATATCTTTCGAATTTTTTTGTGTTAAATTTTCCAGACGCTATACCTGACCAAGTCCTCAGGCTTTACAAACATGGCTAACTCTGTCATCAGTCTTGTGACAAGAATATTCTTTTAAGTATTTAATCTCTCCCACAGAACATTTGATTGCTTTTACCTGTTGTTGGTGCAAGACGTACAGACAGGGAAAACTGAAAGTGTGTTCAGAGACTCCAGTAAAACTCTTTGTTACACAAGTCACTGTTGAATGCTTGATTTAAACAAATAGATAAATACACTTCTTATCATAATCTTTTATAGTTATGTCAATCCTGTAACAAGGAAAGACTAAATAATTTTCAGGCAAGTGAGTGCCCTTTCGGTACAGGTACTATTAAGCACTGAGAAACACCTGGTGCCCTCTTGCTCCCTGGTACTGTTTTTTTCAGCAACTAATTATCCTTGATGATTTGCATTGGGTATGAAGAACTGTTTGGATTCATAAAAAAAAAAAAGTTCTTTGCAAAGGATGTCTTAAAATTCAGCATGTCCTGTCCTGTAGGTTCAAGTTAAAAAGCTTATAACAGCCCATGGTTCACCCAAACAAGAAAACTCTACCTATCAAATCTAGCTAGCAGGTTATACACAGAGAAAATAAATCTAGCAGATTAATCTGATTTATGATTCTACATAATTATGAATAATTGAATGAAGCTAAAAGGAGAAAATTCCAAATGAATGATAGAGGGCAGATCAATTCCCAAGTAAAGCAGTACACACCCAATGGCTTACCACAAATTAAATCTGACTGGAAAAACTCTAAAAAAATTACTCTTCTGGCAAGAAACAGAGGTGATGATCTAGCATCTCCTATGAGCCCATGATTAATTGCCAAAAAAGCCCTTTACATATTAATAACTTTGGTTTTTTGATTCTCTTGAAATGTTCTTGGCTATTGAAAACAGAGATGTTTTCAATGCCATAATAATAATAATAATAATAAAAAAGCGGTCCTCACCAAGGAAAGTATATGTCATAATTAAAAAGCCAGCTTTAGCCTCATTTCTAGTTTGAGGGTCAGCCTGGATGACACAAGTGGCCATTTCTGGCTGGACTATCTACAAATACGTAATTGGAGTGTAAATTATTTTCACTATATAAATAGCTCCTGATGATATCACAATTTGTAAATAGTGCAGTTTGTTTTCCCAGAAGCAGCTTTGTGCTAGCTGACAGCTCTGAAAAGTTTTTGCATTTGATTATGCTATTCCCCTCTTTACAACTCAAGAGGAAATCACATGCCATGTGCCCAGTATGAACTGGGTCTGCTTTTCCAAATGCTCTGTTACATCCATGACTCGAAAGTGCCTTTAACATCCTTGGGTGAGAAAGCAAGCTGCTTGCACACATACTTATTATTTTTAAGTCTTTATTTTTATGTAGCTGCAATAGTGTATTTCACAGCTGGCTGATGAAGCACACTAGAATTATTTGGAATTCCTTAGTGCTCCTTAACAGGCAATTAAACTGAATATAGAAATGACCATATGTGGTCAGGTGCATTTCTGCTACTGTATTACTCACACTGTTGCCAGCAGAATATTTAAAGACAGCTTGTACCAGCATACGCTGGTGCAGCTGTGCTAATGGCTTTCCAAACTTCACTACTCAAACTTGCCCTAGAGAAGCCTTAACAATGCATCTGTTTGCTAAGATTTTTCCATTAACCTTTCCAATATCATAGCATCTTTCTAACTTGTTTAGTCATTATAATAATGATATGCTGTAGAGCATATACCAAAGACCTTTAAATGCACACACAAAGTATTCTAACAACCTTCTATCTTTCTTGAGTAGTAAAATAGTATCAACAAATGGTTCGGAAAGAGAGTATCCTCCTTTTCTAAGTACAGAACACACTGAACCTAAACGTGTCACAGAGAAGACTAGAAAATCCTGTGCTAAGATACTGCAGAAGTTGGCACAACATACGGTGAGATGAGATGGGATGAGTCTCTGGGGTAATAGAGTCCCTCAGAGAGAAATCATCTTCTGTTACCTTGTAAAAATTGCCTTTTCTTGAAAGACTAGAGAATGTTATACCCACCTCCCTTCATCCTCAAGAAGAGACAAAACTGTTACTATTTCCTTGTCTATTCCTGAGGCAAAAATACACAAGAATAAGAGTTTACCAAGGAGCCAACCAAAACAGAGGGCATTTTACAGAAGGAAGTACAATATACATCCATACGTAGTACTAGATTCAATATAAACATTTTCCTCCTGTGTTTATAAAGAAAGAAAGAGAGAAGGAAAAAGGAACTTATCTACCAAAGTGAATATTTTTAAAGTGAGGCTTAGTTATAGAAAAGTATTCCAGAAATAATAAATGTTCTCTCTTTGTTATATGTAGCAGGTTTTTTGAGAAACAGCTGTAGAATCCAGCTGAGTTACATCTTATCCAATTCTCTGAGACTTGTTACAGGGAAGAAATGGAAGCACCTATGCCGACATAATCATGGAAACAAATGGGATGGTACGTGGGACAGGGAGAGTGCTGGTCACGGATGGAAACCTGCCCCTTCCAGAGCTGAAGCAACGGGCCAAGCTGGAGGGAGAAAGCGGCATTTTGAGATTTGAGCTCTAGATCAAGAAGCCCAAGGAGTGCCTCCCCCCACGCACGGATGCTGCAGAGGTGGGAGGGCTGCTGGAGGAAGGGATGAAAATGGCTCGAGTCCCTGTTACAGGAGTGAGAACTACTGTTTGGCAAAGCAAAAAAAAAAAATTCACAGTAGTGAAATAAGGACTAAAGCTACGATGTGTCAGTTTGAAGTTTTGTTTCTAAGTTTCTGCACTAAAACTGCCATTGTTGAAAAGTCATATTATATTTGCTTATCTACATATGAAAGTCTTGTTAAGGTTAATGAGAGTTCCTGTTAGATAGGTGATAACAGACTTTTTCATTATTAGTGCAGAACCAAAATGTTTTCCCATGTTTCAGGATTAGAAAGCAGTAGGTGTCCTGAATTCTGGTTCTCTGAAAAGCCCCATGAGAAGTTTATATATTTAGATCAGCAGCAATGTGGAAGCCTTCAGTTAATCATATTTTGATCCTAACTGCAACCCAGATTAATTTGAAATACAATAAAAATAGCCCACTTGAGGATAGGGTGAGGCACCAAGCAGATAGACTTATCACATCCTTTTTCATTTTTGTATCGCTTGTTCCTTATTATTTAGATCCAGATTCTTTCTAGATTTTTTTAAGCTGCAATATCAAATGGCATTTATCTAGGCGTTTTAAAATCACGCCAAGATGAAAGCTAATCTTTTTGTAATCAGTATGCAGAGAAGAAGAGAAGCAGTAGTAAAGCAGTTGCTGCATGTTTGCTGACAAAATATTTAATCCAAACATTTAATTTCAATCTGCCACTGTTCTCAGTTGGTATAATTACTTTAAGCAAATATCATGTAGGAAGGAACAGAAAATAGTCTCAGCTACTGAAATGTAAATAATAAAACATAATCATAATCAAATGTTTAAAGCCATATAATTCAATTTTAGGATCGTTTCTGTGGACTATTTTAAATGTTTAAGTGATTTTAAATTATTTCTGACATAATGGCCTATGATACTGCCTATACTGGCAAGCAGTGGAAAAGGCTTAATTCCCTCATCTATTCATACACATCATACTTCAAAGATACTACAGTGAAATTGCACTGCAGTCCATGGAAAACTGTAGACTTTTGCTTCTGATGTCAATGAATATTAAAACCAACAAAAATTTCAGGCAGTGATCATCACAATCTTTTGTGTTTTTCAACCAAATGAATATTAAAAAATTGTATCACTATTTTAAGCTTACTTGCAAGCTGATTACCTCAGACATAGAGCAAAAGAGACCCCAATTTTTAGGCTAAAAAATTGCAGGAAATATTCTGGTTTCTGGAAAATCAGGGACTTAAAAATTCCACCACATTCTACCACAAAAGCCACTTTGATTTTCTACATAAGTTAATCAATCCATCGCAAGTCTTATGGCCCTACAAAGTGTTAAGAGTGTGAATAAGGTTAACTTCATTGATGACTAATTCTTTTCTTGTGCTTTTCCACATTCTTGACTCTATTACGATGTTTGTCTATAACACTGGAACACTGAGGGGATTTTAGATTCTTTTCTAGAAGTTATATAGGCTTGTAATACTTAAATACAATATACAGCTGCAAACCAGATGTATGAGTAATTAAAAACAAAAAAAAGGAACAAGTATTACTCTTTAGTGCTGTTCTCCAGTAAGTAAAATTTACTTTTGTGCAGAGGATCATTACAAAGGAAGAGCAGAACTCCAGTCCTGTTTAAACCCTGATTTGGCAGATTAACTGGGAAAACTGTAATTACTTTGACTACAAGATTTTTTGATTTTTTACATTTTGTAAATAAAAATAAATAATAAAATCATTTTAAGTGTCCAAAATATACGAGGAAAATTATTACAGGGGTCAGAAAGGGCCAGGGTAAAGAACAGACGAAGCTTGGTTTGCTGCATCTAATTGACTGCAATACTTTTTAACAAAGATCTGTACTATATTTTAATATTAAAGTTTGACCCCCAAAGGTAACTTGCCTTCCCATCACTGTTTTTCCTCTTCAAAGAGGAACAGAAACACGTAAGAGGGTTAATGTGGACTACAGGAGACCACTGAAAATCAGTCCCTTCCTTTCCTTCGGCAGCTCAGGCCAGTCCATGGCAGACTGGGTGCAGGGGAACCAAGCTCCATACTCGCAGTGCCAATTCCCAGCCGTGCTACCAGTCTCTCAGTTCACCTAGACATATAACGCTGTTTGCACATATAGGAGGTGAGAGAGAAAACATTTTTAGTAGTGGCATTGAGAGGGAGGCATTTGTGTTTGTTTCTGTATATAGCAAAAGCACAAGTTCACTTCAAAGCAAAATGATGGATGTACTTAATTTGTTACTTATGAACTGTAAGAGCAGATGAGATAATCCAAACCAGGGAGGTTATCCAGACTAATTAGATATAAGAAAGAAATCAGAACCAATCCAGTAAAAAAGTGAACTAAACAGGATCCAAAGATGCTCTCAGAGCCATGTAATCTCTAACATAATTACAACAATATTTTTTGAAGTGAAGTTACAATTGTGTTTACTTCTTAAGCAGACTTGCTTGTATTGCAGGTCAAGCAGGCATGTCAAAAACGGTTGGCTTTTCAGCAGTGATTTCTGTTACTTATCAGGTTTGTTTACATGGCTAAACAGGTAGTGCTCATCTCTCCTTCCTAAACCCAGCACAGAATAAAAGCAGTGTAGCAGGGAGGAGGAAGGTGCAAGCTGACAATGGCAGGCAGAGTTCTTTATTTATTGCTCCCAGCAGGTGTCAGATGCCGCAGTTTCTTTACAACCATCAACACCCTGGGGCTTTTTAGTTCCACATATAAGACAAGGAAGATGGGGGATGGCAACTAACCCCAAGGGATTAGGTACCTGAATCCTATCCCAACTACTAGCAGACTCCAGCTGTGTTTAAATGTTTTTTGAAGAATTTCTGATGTTCAGTGGTTGCTGATTACTTCCAGATTTTAGTTCTACGCCAGTGGAGATTGGCTACAAATAGTTTAGCAGTTGTTGTTAAAAATTGCAATTGCACCAAAGAAATGTCTTCTTTAAAACCTGTTTCAAAAGTGTTACAGCAGTGTTTAAAAAAAATAGGGAGAGATAAACCTACGGACTCTTTACAGTGAAAGGAGAATCAAGAAAAGTGTGGGGGAAGGGAGGGGAGAGGGCAGGGAAGAATCTTGAATAGGACAATATTGGCTTTAAAGCCTCAAATTTTCTATGTAAATTTTATGGTGATATTTTAATCTTCAGAGAGATGTTTAGAGAAATGTTCTACTGACAACATTTTCTTTATGTTGAGTTTACCTAATCTAAATGTCAATCTGGGGCGTGCCTAGGCCCTTCCTCCATTATCACATATCAATATTAAAGAATGTGTGTATTTGGGTACATCCTGTATTCGAGTAAGTTAGATAGTATACAATTTAGATTTTATAAAAATGAAATAGAAAGATATTTTTAATGCCAAAAAAAAAAAAGATCAAATTCAGTTCTCAGCTGCATACAAATTTCTAGTAAATCAGAGGGTATTCAGTGAGTTGCATGAAGATAAATTAGATGAATCTAAGCTACTTAGTCTAGAAAACGACCAATAATGTGTCACTTGAGTTTCCTTCAGCTTCTTAGGGAATGAAAAGCATAATCACCATATTTATATCTAAAGACTCATTGTTTCATCAACAAAGGAGGCTGGATAAGGAAAGGAAAACCTTCAAAGACATGACATAATGTATGTAAGTACCTTTTGCATATTTCTCCACTGAATTTAAGACAAGTTTTGAATACAATTCAGTGAAAGAGAAAGAAAGACTGCTTTCTTTGTGAGGGTTGCTTTTTTTTTTTTTTTTTACTGTTTTCAGGCACGTACATAGTTTTAAGTAACAGTCAAGGCTAATAGAGACAAATTTAGAAAAATTATTCTTTCAATCAACACTTTTATTTAAAATGGAAGTGCAAAATTTTAATTCATCAGGCAGAGCTCCTTCCTCTAAAGAGGAAAAGGGGAAAGAAAAAAAGAGAGAAACTAATGGAAGATTTTCCAATAGTAGGCTATACTCTAAGTGATTTTGAAACTTCTTAAAATCTTGGTAGTAAGACAAAGGCACACAAACTAAAAATCACTTCATCCTCAGAAGTGTTTACCCTGTTTAGATAGACACTATTCACATAGCAGAGTTCAGTTCCGACATGAACTTCTTTTAGTTTTGCAAATGTCCAGATGCAAAGTGTTACAGGAGTATAAATCTTTATAGCAAGCTCTGGGACAATACAGAACTAAATTATTGAGCAGGTTATAGCCTAAACAGCAAAAGCCAGATAGGAATGCATATTCACATAGTACAAACCAGATTATGCCTCCATTTCATGGCACTGAGGTTTTTTGGCAGCCTTTTGGCAGTACAAATTGAACATGGGATTAGATTTCAAATCTTCCCTGATCCAACATGCAATGAAGCTGAATGTACAGACTCTTGACGCATCAGCAACACTACTATCTTATTACGACATATGCATTCATTAGAGAGGAGTCAGTCTTATTCTCTGTGAAATAATTTTCTGATGGTGAGCTGTATTATTTGTAGCACAAACTCCTGGTAGCACGCAACATACCACAGCCAGATTGTCCAAGAAGGGATTATTTCATTCCACTACATCATATCACAACCAACTGTACCTCATAGTACAAATGCAACCTTGTCATTGCAATTTGTCACACTTTTTTGTGTGCATTACAGCTCACTGAAGTCTCATGTCCTGCACTGAATAGCCCACTGCCATATAATACATGACACTATAATGAAAAAGGCAAGATTGCAACAAGGGAGGTATTGGTCATCACTTCTGTTACAGAGTTGGCTGTCTCCCAGACTGTGCACATTCTGGAACCCCATCCAGAGCTTGAGCAGGGGGCAGTTTTGCTACCACCACCACACATCCATTGCGAATGTGCCTTGCTTTAGTAAATCACTGAACAGCTCAACAGCACATAAAACGTCTGATGTCAACACTTCTTGCTGCTTAGTTATCCAAGAAGCCCATATGTGACTGAAAACAACAAAACCCATATCCCCATTCTCATCCTTGTCCGCCTTTTCTTCCAATTAAAATCACTTCTGCAGTATCAGGAGATGTAAATATCAAAATGAGAAGACAGGAATGGTTAGGCCTGGTCACCTGGGCAGTGGCTGGGAGTTGGAACACAAAACAAAGTGTAAGGTGCCTGCTTCTCCTCAGGGGCTGCTTTCAACCCCTGCCCTGCAGCCAGGGTGAAAACCCAGCTTCCACCATGCATTGGGTCAAATTATAACTATGCCAGGGGATGGTTGTTTAGCCAGGACTCAGTTCTTTGTTTAACTTGCACCGTAGAAGGATATTAAAACAGTGTAAAAACAACCTGCAGCAAGGAAAGGGGTGAAGCTGGGGGCTTCTTGGGATTTTCTCGAAGCTGTGAGTCCCCCTCCAGTTTCCCATCCTACTGCTCTCTTCTGCCACAATGCCTGATGCTAAGCAGATGCGTTACCTTGACCACTGTTTTTCATAATGGTGAGTACTGTCTCATTGTTCCTTTATATTATCACTGTTTTATCCATCTTTTGTGTACAAGTGTAAACCTTAGACTTACACTGTAGGTTTTGCTGTGCTGTGACTGTCTTTGTTATACATTTGTGAAGTGCTTAACTCAGTCTATGGCCTATACGTGCTACTGTTATAACATTATAATTACAGGAGGCAGTACTTAGAGGAAAGTACATGAATTTTTCAAACAGGTATGTGGAAATCAGGGAAAAAACTGAACAGTGAAAAATTACTGATAGTTAGCAGAGTAAGTGAAATACATGACTGAGCAATTGCTTATTATATTATTTTATATCATTGTAAGAAATCTTTTAACAACCGCTTCCCCACTTAAGAATTATTTCCATCTCGTTAACGTGAAAGCTAACTTGAAAGTTTCAGTTTTGTGTAGGATATAAAAAAATTCAGCCAGCACAGCAAAACAATGCACAGCAGGGAAACATTTTAGATAAAACTGAAGTGCTATTCCTGCTATTTCTGACATATTTAATGAATGCATTTTAATATAGCGGCACAGTAGAGATTGAAAATTCTTGAATTTTAGACATACAGAAAATGTTTGTGTGTAAAAAAAATATTCGTGTCCTACTGCCTCTGATTTTCTAGCAAAACAGAAATTTTACAACACATTTAGCACTACACAGTAAATGTGCTTTTTCACAATATTAAAGTGTTTCTGTTGCTCTTAACAAGCCCAACAGGTGCTTTCTACTGGTGAGAACTTTTTTCCTAATCCTCAAAATAAATACAGGGTACTTCAGATTCAGATCGTACTACTTGGCACATTTCACAACACCCTTTCTATGTAGAAAGCTTTCCAAAAGCCTAATTTCAGTTCATTGTCAAAAGATGGATGTGGTACAATAACTCACAAATGAACTTCATAAATGCTTTGAATGATACAGCTGATTTGACCCCACATGCCAAGTTTTGCAAGACCTCCCCGCTCCCAGCCTGCATAGTGCTCCACGTTCCTTGGCAAATTCAGAGTCCTGACCTAATCACTTTACAGTTATCTCTGAAACCATCACATGGCCAGGCTGCAAAGGACTTCTCAGGGCACTTTGTTTTCCTTCTTGATTCTGCTTAGCAACAGCACTTTAGAACAGATGAACATCAATTAATACTAAATTACGACAGCATTCATGTGGAATCACATATTACAACCTCCTTGATGCCAAAACCTTTCACAGTGATGAAAGTTTTACAGTGAATACCAAACACACTTATAATGATTTTGCCGTTTCCTGAAAAGTGTTGCCAATCTACCTTTGATTCCAAAGAAGCTGCACGTCTTTATCTGTTTGAAAATACGAACTTTTGCTCATGAGATCTACACAAAGGCTCTTTTATGTAGGTCAAAGGATGCTTCCCCCATGCCCATTTAATATGTTTTCTGTGAAGTTCCATGTGCTGCCCTTAGGGCCGTGCACATGCTGGCGATATGCATGCAAGTTGCACAGCAAGTTCTTCCCCCTGCTCCAGAATCATTATATCTACAGTTCCATCTGCCCTGTAATGAAATCTTGTACCTCCATTTATTTTTCAAGCATTTTAAAGTGTCACACATACAGTAAACCACAGCTTTATGAATAGGCCCCTAAGACAAGGACACAGTTTACAGGGAACTTAGCGTTTAAGCTATTTTCATCTTGACAATGACTGACACGTCTTTCAGAGAATATTATATATTTAGAGTACTTTTGAAGGTGCTGTACTTAAGAAACATGTCTCATCAATTGGATGAACTACTGAACTAAGTCTTAAATGTTTAAAGAAGGGTCACAAAAAGGCACCCTGCTACAAAAGTGTGCAACCTACACCTGACTAATATTAGACCAGAAATCCATGCAATGAATAATTTTTGCAAGTTTTCTTTCCTCCATTAAAAAAAAAAAACTTATACTTTATCTCTGTATATTTAATAGACCTGGAACTGAAATCTTAACAAAGTAAAAGCCAAACTCCAAAGGGGGAAAAAAAAAAAAAAAAAAAAAAAAAAAAAAGTACACTACATTCTTCATAAACTTCATGAGAATTTCCTCAACACATGCATCTCCATTTATACAACAGATCAAGGAAGGCTAGAATCCAATTTCAAATCAAATAACCTCCATATCGATGTGTGGTGTAGTTGACAGTGCACTCTCATCAACTATGTGCTTTCTGTTGGGTAATGTGCAGAATATAACTTAGAGCAGCCATTTGGCAGAAAACTGCTGTAGTCAAATTGAAATAGCCTTTAGTACCTTGGTTAAAATGGAGAGCCATAATGTATGCTTGTCATTTGATGAAAAATAGTGCCTTTAAATTAAGAAAAAAAGAATTTCCCATGAAGATACGACACAGCACAATGACACAGATGTCAGGATCTTATTTAAAACTGCAAAGGCACAGAGCAGCACAGAGGCACAATTTGTTAGGAAACACAAGATCATGTGCCAGTGACCAGAGATTTGCTGCTGGATTCTTGTCATAGAGGTAGGAAGAAAATGTGAGTTACCTATGAATTATCTGTAGATAATTGCTTGCTCCTCAATGGAAGTGACACCTTTAAACTGATATCATAATACAGAACAAACATGTATCTCACCAAAAGATGTAAAAATCATATTTGATCACATGCTACAGCTAGTGTAGCCTAATGTAACATTATACATTTGAGAAAAGTACAGTTGTTTTTTAAGCAATGAAATGTTTCTGCTGGCCTATGTAAATAAGGAGTCAGTTAATATAAACACAAATTCCTACCAAAAATAGATTAAGGATGAGATTTAAAACCACTCAAGGTCATGGAAAAATTTTCCACTTGCATTAACACGTTCCTTCAAATGCCCAGCTATTTCACTTAAATAAATCACATGGCTAAATTGGGGCTCTGAAACACCAGTCTTAAATAACAGTTTCAGGGAGCTGAAACCCTTTTTTCCTAATCAAACAGCATGCCGGGCTGTTACCACCGGTAGCTCAGCTAGTAGGTCGAGGACAGTGATGCCTCCCCTTTTCCTTGGTACTGGTTAGTCATTAGGGCACACGTAAGCAGCCCATCCAGCTTTGGCTCTCCAGTACCACAAGGTGTCGGTGAAGTTGAGGGAGCCCAGCAGAGGCCACCAACAGAGGTAGGGAGTCAGAGCACACGGTTTGCGAGGAGAGGCCGAGGGGCTGGGGCTTGTTTCACCTTCAGAGGAGGTGGCTTCGGGGGGACCTCACAGCAGCCCCCTGTGCCAGGGGGAAGGTTACCTGGTCCCAGAACCAAGCTTCTCACTGAGGGTGAGGCAGGAGAATGAGAATTGCGGGTCACAGATGAAATCAAGAGACCAGATATAATGAAAAGAAACATTAAAAGGATAATTAGGAACTAGAACAGGCTTCTCAGAGAAGTCGTGGAATCTCTGTCCTTGGGGAGATCCAGGGCCCAACTGCCCAAAGCCCTACAGCCAGTGTTGCTCCTACTTCGAGCAGAGGCTGGACTAGATGACCTCCCGAGGTTGCCCCCAGCCTGATCTAAATAAGCAGCACAAGAACACTAGAGAGTTTCCTTCTATTATGTGACAACAGACATATTAGGGAAAGTACAGCGATAAAAGCAAGTAATAGCTGTTTGTTTTATTTAAGAATCAGCATTCATTGCTGAAATTTTATAAATCCTTTAAGAAGTTTGTATGTTAAACACTTGCACTTTCCACTTTGCTAACAGTGGTAACATCAGAACATATGAAATTTTAAAATCTGTGTTAATTCAGTGAAAATCTGTGTTAATTCTATGCCATATGCTATGGGCATTCATCCAAGAAAGAGGCATCTCATCAAATGATAAGAGCTTTCCAGATTTGAAGGTTCAGTGGAGAATCCAGTTGACTGGCTACTTAAAGACACAATACCAAAGAGTGCCAAAAGTAAATTAACCTCTCACGGGCCCTACCTGCATGTCTTTACTGTGGGAAATGTCCTCCCTCCCTTCCAATGGCAACAGCAACTCCAGAAGTGTTTGTGGGGGTTTTCATGTCTCCCTGTCTCCCTAACAGTCTCTGAGAAAGGATTATGCTCTTCTTCCACCTTACCCAAAACAATGACAGGAAGAAACACAATAAAGGGCAACAGTGTGCTGGCCAGTGCTATGTGATTTTCTGAAATTTCCCCACTCAGGATAACTGAATGCAAAAGGAGCTGAACAACACTGCCCAATACTACTGGGAGAAATGGCTGCTAACTCCTAGGAGCAATCAGAAGAGGAAGAATTTGAAAGAAGAATGAATAATCCACAGTCTAAAATAACATTTATGTGATCTAACCGTTAGACAAAGTTTTGTGAGTTATTAACATTGACCAATAACAGAGGCCATCAACACCACATTGGAACCAGTCAGGATTTAAGTGAAGATCAAGAACAGTATGACATTACCTTGCTTTTACTTTTCCCTGGTCAAGCTTAAAGAAGCTGCTTAATAACATGCGAGTGAAAGCATAAGTTGCTGTACAGGATATGGTAAATCAACAGAACTTGTGGATTTTTTTCTTCAGATGAGTAATTCTGTCACTGCATGGTAAATCTGACTAGAAAGCCTAAGTGAAAGCAAAAAAAGATATCTTATCAAAACTGTACAAGTTCTGTACACTTTGATAATGTATCAGTGTAACAAGAAAACCTACAAACTTCCCGATCCTGACTTCAGGAACAGCAGATGAGAGGTCTGATTGGATCTGAGGGGACTAATCAGCATGTGAAAAATCTCTCTGTGTCTGAAGGATTAGAACTCTAATTTAGCTATTCCACAAGAAAACAATTCCCTCTGCATAAGTGGTTTTGGCAAAGATATACTTTAATTATTATATTTTTGAATTTTGATTCTTGACTCCCTGCTGGAGAGGTATGATCACTTTAGACTTGTCAGACTTTTCAAAATTCATGTTCTTGTTTAAGCCTCTATAAATATTACTGATGGAGATTTTTATCTGAATCTGTTCATTACTAAGTGCTAAGAGATGTTAGAGATGAAATATGCCTGTGATCTCAGATGAAAGTGTTCTGTGCTGCTCATGGTTAACTCACTAAAAGACACACATCAAACCAACTCAATACATGGTGGGAAATCTCCAAAGAAAGGCTCTGTAACAAGTGGCGTTGGTAAGAAAGCTTGTAACATTTTTGTCTTCAGTGTCAATAGCGTATCAGTAACCGGCAGAACAGTGTTGCCTGAACACATTGTCACAACACCTAAAACCAAGGTTCTGACCCTTTATCAAAATACAATGTCCTGTAGATATCTTCTTAATAAGAAGACGCTATCCATGATCTCCTGACCAGATTACATGCATAGAACTTTTTACTAAATTACATATAAACTTTAATATATCACTGTATATTCTAAATATATAGAATTTACACACAGACCAAATTCTTATTCTTGAACTAAATCTATTTTTCAGTTGAAAAAGTTAAATTCTTTTCATTGATTTTATTGATGGTGTAATTTGTTTGTCTGAGGAAACAGTACATGTCCTAGCTCCTAGGCTTCCTCCTTACAAGAATAGTACAAATAACAATAGTCAAATTGGTAGAAAGTTAATTATTACATAGCTATTTCATCTGTACTATAAAATTAATTATAATTATTGTGATTGTATGTACTCTGTTTTCTTCTCACTTACAATCAAAATGTAAGAAGTCTTTTTAAACATGAAGGAAAATTCAAACTATGAAAACACAAATATTAACAACAAAACAGATAGTGAACTCTTTCACAATATGCAAACTACCATATTTTAAAATTTAAAAATTAATTAAAAAAAAATTTAAAAACACACAAACTAATTATTTGACATACAGCAAAGACTACTGTAAAAAAATCATATGAAACAAGACTGCAACTCCAAAATTAACTACTTCACTTGAAGCGTTAATAAAAAAAATTAAAAGTAAAGGACAACTACAAGTATTAAAAGAAAAAAACAGGCACTTTATTTGTTTATAAAAAAAATAAATACACAAAAACATTGCTAAGTGGAAGAATATCTATATTATAGGAATTCTCTTAAAAGCGAAGAACTTCATTATGAATCCCAAATATTATGACAGAAAATAATTTTTCTTACAGGAAGAGGGAAGAAACTTTACCAGTTCCATAATTATTCATTAACACATTAATAAAAAACAACATTAACTAATATTTAATGTTGAATTCACTGGAAGTTAGGAACCTGAATATCTTTTAAATGTAGCAGTAAATACAGTGATTCTATCAGCCAATGCTTTTACAGCAGGAGAGAGGGGGAGGGGAAAGGAGGGGGAAAACCCAAACCTCACTCTTTTTTGCAGCATTTCCTTAAATTGTCTTAGCGTGAATTGCAAGTTGAATACAAACCAATGTTATTGGCCATTCTGATGGGGGGAGGGGGGGGGCGGGAAATAAAAATTATACTTGTGTGGTCCTGTACTTGTTAGAGGGCAAATCTTAGGGAAGCATGCAGCGCTGCATGTGAGGCAATCACACATTATCTGGAGGATTCTAGTATTTCAGGCTGTGTAAGGTACATGTGAAATTCCATTACAGAGTTTGCATCTCCATCATTTATTATCTACAGAGACAGACTAGCATTTCTTGCAATCGGAGAGGAAAATACTGTGCGGATAACAACTCAATTATGTCTTAAAATTAAGTTTGAGAGAAAAGTTTGTGGACTGTATAGCTCACCCAAGTATTTCTCTCAGAGCCTCCTAGCTGTGAGAAAACAAATTGTGAACACATATTGTGAAACAGAACCTAAATAAATATGAAATAATAATGAAGCTGAAAGATACGTTATATATTTTGAAGTACATTTAGTCATTGAATGTCTTCCTCAATAGAGAAACAACTTCATTTAAGAGATTTCACTAAAACATTGGGATAACAGAGACCTAACAGAGGAATTTCAGAGAATATCTTGAGCATCTAAATCATGCAGTTTTCAAGCAGCATGTCCTCCTTTCTTTAATTATTTTTTTCCAGAATAACAATCACAGAAACTGTAATTTTATTTGGAAAAGTCAGTGCAGTCTCACTTAACTGAAGCTATAGACAATTTTAACTTGGTACTTTTTTTTTCTTTTAATATTTAAAGGGATAATTTTAGGAGAAAGAAAGGGACAGAAAGAACATATTATGATATTTAATTTCTGTTGTAAAAATAGCCCCAAAACAGTAGCTGGTGCCTTTCCTGAAAACACTTGTCACCATCACACAGCTTCTAGGTCGGCTAGAAGTGATATTCCATCATTTAAATGTGATGATAAACCAAATTTCTAAGAACTTAACATTCTGCACAATTGCTTTGTATCCTGCTGCCAGCAGAGCCAGATTTGAGAGAAGATTGTACCCGGGAGAATCCTGGTTGCACTGACCAACTGCAGCCATTCTGGTGCCACCACTGACACCATGGGCAAAGGCTGAACCAGCTTATGCTGACTCAACAAAAACTGTTGAAACATCACAAAACTGGTACATGCTTTGACATACTAGAGCAGAGACAGTAACTGTACTTTGCTGTTGCAAGTATCCTTAGTTTCATTCTGGCACTGTGTACTCACTCTGTGTTCTGTACTTTCATTTATCACTGATGTGTGAATAAGTGATAAATTAAATTGATCTTTTTGATACAGGAGAACACTGGGGCCACAAGTCTCTGCCTGGCATTTGACTGGGTGGTCTGTCAGCAGCAATGTGCCTTCAAGAGTCTTGAAAGAGTTTGCACTGCTCCTCTCCCTAAAATTTGTGAATGGGCAGGCAGACATCATTGGTCCTCAAAAACAGCAGCTTCAAGTCCTGATTCATCACTAGGCCAAGACTGGCTCTTCCACCGAGAGGGAATGTGCTGCCTGTGCTGGACTCCCGTGATGTCTGTACACAGCGAAAGCAAGGGCAGGACTATACTGGGGGAAGAGTGCTTCCATCTCTGCTTCTACTTCCTGACTGAATGTTCTCATAGAGATAAGCAGACCTAAGCTCAAAATTTGTAAAGCACTCCAACAGAAGTAGGCAATTCTCACCAGAAAGAAGAGAAAAAGCATTTTACATGCTGTGCTAGACTTTTCTAATTCTTGGCTACTGTGTAGCCAAAGCTTGTTTACTAACACATCAGCTGGTTGATTCCACATTCCAGTTACTTGTCATTAGTGAGAGGCTAACTAAGATTAAAGACTAGGGATTTCAGCAGCTGTGATTTGGTGTTTTGGTTTTTTGTGGGTTTTTTTTTCAGTTTCTTGTTTTGTTTGCAGGGGGTGTGGGTGTTTGTTTTTAGCCATGGAAAAGTTTGAAAAGCTAAATGAATGTGACATGCTTACTACAGAAACTTTGATTTAGCCAGCAAGGAAGTGTGGCAAGGACTGTGTTTGCTGTATCATTGTGTGCTTTCTGTTTGGCTTTGGCAATAAGCGAACCAAAAAAAATAAAACATCTTTATAAAAACTGAAAGGAAAACTATGAACAGAGAAATTACCATACCAGTGGAAATTATCTGCTCTCACATTGTGAGACCAGCTGCTCTAGCCTTCATCATTTGTACGTTTGCCGTATGAAGGGTGAATATACCCCATTATTGGAGCTGTGCACAACCTAGCCTGACCTAAATGCCAAGAAATAAGCAAGTGAAAGTGAAGCATCAGTGGCAAATTGGAATCTAAGGCCTTTTGTGCTTGTTAAATGGTGGAATGATTATAATTGGAAAAAGTGATGTGCATTAGTTCTGAGTGAATGTACAAGAAATGACAAGCGTGTAACTTAATGATTACTTCACAACACCCAGGACTGCCTTCTAGTCTTGCACCGAGAGGCTCAGCCCTACAGCAGAGAAAACTGCATGTCTTCTCCTGCTATTCATGGGCATCCTCCACAGGTCACATGGAAATAACCCTGAAGTGATAAGTCTTGGTTTAGGAAGTCTGCTGCTTAAGCTTGTATAAGTCATTATGACAGAGTGGTTTTTTCTCTCTCCGCAAACCTTTGTCTGTATTAGTAGCAACTGGGCAGAGTCCAGCTTTAAATGAAAACATACACTCGTTTATTCTCATGGGTAGTAAGTATATTAGCAAAACCTCTTCCAATCAACATCTGTAAGACTTATTCGATTATACGCCATTTCTGATACAATTATTTTTTTACATTTCCATTCTGCAGATCACCATGATGGTAGCAAAAGAACAGGAAAAACTTTATCCAAACATACTAATGGATTATTTCAAGCAAATCAGAAAATGAATACTTAATAACTATAAATTAATTAAACCTCTTTTTAAAACTGACAGAAATTATTTCCCAGAATATTAGAAATTCGGTACAATTAATTCTTCTTCCTGTTAAAATAACTCCTGTGTAGGAAAAGTGTTGCCAAGTGTTTCCTGGATGATAGGCATGTGCTTTATGGCAGGCTCATATAAAGATTCAGGGTTAAATGCTCAATGAAAATGTATAGTACATAAATCTACACACAGAAGTGGCAGGCAAAGTGTCAAGAAGCAATCATCTCCAAAGTCAGTTTACCCTCACAACAGGGGCCTTGTCATGGTCAGAGTTAAACAGGCTCTGGATAGGACTGAACTCGTGTCCACATAAGACAGACAGAACTGCGAAGTTTATCAGGAAATTGGAACTTCACAATTAAGCAACATAATTGAGCACTCTGATTCTAGTTACATTTCACAGGGAAGCATTGAAGCTCTTGAAAAGCAATATACCAAAAAAACATTCCACAGAAACTTTTTACTGATGTTTATATGTTACTCTAAATACACTGTCTTTTAAACTGGAATAAATCCCCATCTTCCCAAGTAACTAAGACTTGTTTTTAGTTAAATGGAAAGTTGCAATCCCTTTCTACATCACTGGGTGAGGTCCATTAGAAACATACAAAAACTTAACCTAGGAAGTATTCCTTTGGCATGCTGCGATGATAGAGACCTCAGTATTAAATAAAGGTGATCTTTAAAAAAAAAATCATTAATATGACTTCTTCACTCTTGTTTGATATAGATATTGAAGGTCTCATAAGTTAAGAGGTAGCCAAATACTGTAGACATTTTACAGATGTCCAAAATTAAGCCAGAGATTGAATGATTGATACAAGTAACATGCAAGAGTCCCCAGAAGCCTCAAGTCCCAAGCAGGTACTTAGGCCAACTCTTAATATTTTGCCAGCTCTCACAACAGAAGAAAATACAGTCTTATTCCTATGCAAAATCTTCCTTGTTTCTGTGATGGAATGTGCAAGGAACCTGCGCAAGTTCAAAAATCAAGAGTAACTACTGCCTTCATACTTCCTACTTCAGATATGTTGACCTTCCAGGCCAGCCTGGAGGTTCCCAGTTTTGCCCCATGCCATCCCATGCAATGTTTGGAAAGATGGAGCATCAGGGAAAGAACTGTTCTCCCTCCTTCTTTCATTAGTAATGTTCATTTGAATATGATTTACTATGAAAAAGGATGTTAATAAGAAATGCTTTTTTACATTTATTAGTGGAGAGATAGCCTGACAGTTGGGAAAGAGAATGTATTATAAGGACGATAGTGCAGGTAATATCCTGTATATTGAGTCTAATCACCCATTTAAAGTTAAAACAGGAGTTGTTAAGAATATAGTGAATCACACTGTAATGATTAGTGATGAGAATCACCTAGATAATGAAACTGGTATTGAGAAACAGATTTTTCGGCAGGATGATTATCCTGCAAGATTGATTAAAGGGATAATTGTAGAACAATGTAACCTTTTCCATAATTATGGTGCTGAACTTGTTTAAAGCCATTTTTCATAACAGTGTGGCTGTGCCATATCACAAGGAGGCTGACCACTGATTAACACGATATCTATTACCTTCCAGGAAAGTGAGCTATTGCCACACCTGTACAAGGTGGTTTTAATATCTCTGCATCAAAAGGATATAGAAAAACCACTGCAAATAGTCAGAGCTATAAAATACCATGTGCTTGCACATTTTCTGATCACTGATTCTCGAGGAGGAGTTTTCCATCCCTTTTACTGCAAGATCCCATGAGACTAACGTTATAGCACTCTCTTACTTGTACTGGCATGTTTACGAGACCAGACTGCTTTTCAACAGTTGGCACAGCAAAACAAAACATCAGACAGCTTTAAAATTGTACTCATAGAACTTCCAGAAGCAAAAGATCTGCAGCTGGAAATGCTAAAAGTTCCAGCATTTGAGACATACCTGCAGGAAAAAACTGAACAATTTTTTGATCTTTTTTTTTTTTTTTTTTTTTTTTAAGTCTTCCCATGAGAAGTTTTAATTAGGTTCAGTGAGACATTCCTCAAGATTTTAAAAAAATCCCTGGCATTCTTTACAACAGTGTGAAGTCTTGCAACATTTTAGCTACACATTCAAATAGTCAAGTGTTAACATGGAGGTGTCTTTTTGTCACTAAGAATGGTGACATTAGGCAGCAGGCTTCTCAAAAGAAACAAACAAGTATGATGATGCTGACACCAACGAGGGATACAGCATTCAAGGGATAGAAGCAAAATACCTAGTATCCACAAGTCAACTCTGTACATTTTCTCCATAGACTGGATTTTTGCAGACAATGCTGTAAGTTTACAGATAAGTTTCTCCCTTAGCTTTGTTACGGCAGAAGTGCTTAGGTTCACCAGTTCACGTGCAGACTTTTGAACGTAGGAAGCAGAACCCACAGCTTCACAGAAGACAGCACTCACAGGATGTGTATGAGAAATACAGGTTAAATGGCTGTGAGTTAAAATGCAATCACAGAGTCACAGGGAAGAACCTCCAGCTAATCATCTAGTCTAGTCTCAGACATACCGGCAATGCCAGAACATGCTGAGTTTCTAAAACATCCACAAATGGAAACTCCCCATGCTCTCTGGATAATCAGCACCAGCACTTCGATACCCTCCCAGTGAAAACATTTCAACCAAGTGTCCCTTCTTTAAGCATCTAGCATTACAGGGTAGATTTTGGCTCTGCTCTCTTGTCTCTCTCTAGCTGCAGGATGCTGCTGCTTCCCCTCTCAGTTCCTTATTTGCCAGCCTAAACAAGCCCAGCCCTCTAAACCATACATCTTAAGTCAAGCATAACAGGCCCTTTGCTTCTTGCAGGTCCTCTGCTGGATCAGCTCTACTTTCTCAATATCCTTCTTGCACAAGGGCAGCCCAAAACTGGATACATTATCCCAGGTGATGCCCAACCTGTGCCAGTGGCATAATAACCTCCATCTGCTAGCCATGCTTCTAATGTAGTCAAGGGTGCAGCTTACTTTATTTATAATGAACCCATACTGTTGGTATCCATCATATTCCCTGAGCTGTTATGCATTCAATCAGTTTCCAGTCCATACTGACATGTGGAGTTCTTAAGTGCAGAACCATTAAAGATTTTGAGGTTTTTGTCAGCCCAGTCTCCCAGTCCCCCAGTTTAACTCGACTGAAGTTCTAATGTATGGGATATCAACGTCTACACCTCAGTGTCCTCTGCAAATTTGCTGGGCCTGTTTTACATCATCGTCCAGATCACTAATGAAGACACTGAACTCTACCAGCACCAGCATCACCCCAGTATCAACCCTCAAGGTCATACAGAGGCTTCATCTTAAAGTCTGATGTATTATTATTTTTTCTTAAAACTGTAATTCAAGATAAACAGAACACTGTGGTATCATAAAGCACATTTTAACATGAAAAAAATGTGTCAAGAATCTCTGGATTGATAAGGTGTGGAGTGATAAGGGAAGGGAGAATTTGCTTGTTAACTCTGTATTTTGGTCAGGCAGCCCTCACTACCAGAGATGCAGAGATTTTCATTTATGAATGATGTCCTCTCTGAGGTGCTCAGAGAGAATAAATGCAATGATTGGCAATAGGACTAATAATACATTATTATTATTGGGCTACTATATTTCAAATTTTTAGGTATCACTGTGCTAATGTTTTTCAATTCACATGTGAACAGATTTAGTGAAAGGAGTGTATACAGGCTGAGAAGTTCTTCATTCTCCTCGTGTTCTTGTATCCCATACAATAATAATTACAGGAATCCACCATCTGGTGAACATATGTAAGATTTGACAGCCCAGAGATAGGACAATAAGTGGCCTACTTCAGGTGAGTAACCGTAGCCCCTTTTATCTGCCCAAGGTAATGACGGATTCCTTCCCTCCTCAGGTGGCAGGCTATAGTCCATTAGGGGGCCAGCAAGAGGCTTTATTTATTTTAACTCACCTACGGCTCCTGCACTCATTTGCAGAAGCCAGCGGCAGCAATTCCAGACACTAATGAGTAATGACATGGCAGGAGGAAATATGTGGCACACAGTCAGTGTGTGGCTACGCACCATTTGGTTATGTGCTGAGCTAAGAAGTAGGGAACAGCCTGACGGCAGGGGCTCCCCAAGACCTCCCACTAGAGCCGTCCAATGGATGCTGCTGGAGCGGGAACAGCCCCTGCACTGGGTAAAGCTACCAAATGCACTTGTGCTACAGAAAAGTAACAGATGACATAGGTCAGAAGAAAACCAAAAGAAAAATAAAAAGGCATATTGGCTCACACTTAATTGCAGCCAAACCACATCTATAATAGCCTAAATACAACCCACCAATTTCCTTTCTCACATTTGGACACAGAACACAAATGCTTTAAACAGGCAAAAAAATAACTTTTCCAATCAGTTCTTCCAACACAATCCATTCCAGGCATGTGCCTTTGCTGACTTTACACTGGGAGTGTCTGGCATCACATGGCAGGAGGCAAAGGCACAACCTAGTTCACCGTTCACAAAGGGCTGGCTGCTGAAAGAGAGTACTCTCATACTGGGCAGTGGAGATTGAATTAAAACCTGGGGCAAGGTAGCATTTTTGCTTATATTACTTCTTGTAATTCATATTTTTAATGATTCCCTCCCGCTGAAAAGGCCTGCCTCCTGTTGTTTCTGCTCAGTCATCCCCATCAGTATTACAGATGGATTTTACCAGAGTGGGAGAATTAGAGCAAGAATGTGATTGTTATTGTTTCACAGCTGATGAAGAACAACAGTAGAAAAGTAGTTAAGAAATCTTATTTTGTTGTCGCCTTTGCTCTGTGAATTTTTACACACCTACTTCAGACAGTGGGAAATCCTTGCCTTAAGGTTTTCATTACGTTTCTCAAGGGACAAGTGAAATCACTTGGTTTTCACTCATTCAGGGTATCTGCTTCAAAGGTTAAAATACAATGGAGCGTCTCTGAATTTTCTCTGTGCAGACACAGATAGCTCTGCAAAGACTACAGCACAAAGATAGAGAGATCCATAAAACTGACGTTTCTTGTAAAAAATGTGTGTGTGCCAATGGAGGTTTGTTTCTCCTGAAGCAGATGTGTGAAAAATATTGCATGCCTTTTGTAGAACAAAAGTGAGAATTAATTTCAAAGCTTTGACAGATCTAAAAAACCTCAATATTACAATTTGTTGAGGAAAATCATCCAACAGCAGATTCAGACAAAGTGAAAAAATACACATCACATGTTTGGGCTGAAGATCTTATACTGCTTTACAACTTTGGTTCCATTGTCACTTATAATAAAATCAGGGGGAAAGACCTTGAGAGATAAGCTGCTTATTTATTTGTTCCTGAAGCTTTGATAGCATGTAGGTTGCTGTGTGATCTTTATAAACTCAGAGGTGCTAAGCACAGCTTGTTTTTGAAAGTCAATGCCAGCAAGAGACAGACTTTTTGTAATAACACCCGGTGAGCTGTGGCACTTGTATACTCATATATTTGTCTGTGCCAAATCCTTACCTAGTCTACATTAACAGAGTTCTTTTGACTTCATGCTGGGGATCTGGCCCAGTATCCATTTCTTGAATATGTATATTCAACTAGGACAGACGTACTCAAGTAGATATTTCTCACCATGATACTAACCAAAAAAAACTCCAAATACCTTTAAAATAGAAATAAAAACAGTAATCTCTTCTTTTTCCCAAATCTTACAGGATAAAGGCTGATCAGATGAGAAAATACAGGACTTCTTTGTTTGGGTTTTTTTTTGTTTTTGTTTTTGTTTTTTTAAGTATCTTTTTAAGGACCTAAAGGAACAGGTAGGAGGTCTTAGAGGAAATTATTGAGAAAAAGATTCAAAGAAATGAATTTGTGTGTTGCCCTAATTCCACATGCAGACTGACCTCAGATAACCCACATTCTCAAAAAGGAAACACTACTTTAAAATAAATCCTGCAATAAACCTCATCAGCAACATACATGAAATCAGGTAGAGGACTTACTGGAAAAAGGGGATTCAGGGTAAATATTTCCTTGCATTATCCTACATCATTGCTGATTTGTAGTGTGTGTTTGTAGATGGGTCAGATGCAGAAGTCTGAAAGCAATCCGACACCTGAGCCAGTTTTCCCTCTCCCAGGACAGGTCCCATGGCCCAAGGGAATTCTCCACTCCTTGGTTTTGCCCTACTAGACAGTTATGAATTCTAGAAGAATTTCACTCTCAAAGAAGTTAGTGATCTTACAAGAAGGGGCAATAGCAAACTGCTGTACTAACTTGTAGAGAGCTGCAAATACCAGGATAATGTACTGATATATATGCCCATAGGACTTTCACAATTCACTGGTATAAAAACCTGTGACGATTGGGAAGGTTGGGAATACCACAGCCTGAACATATGTCCTTTCATTTTTAAATTGCCCCATTTTCCCACTTTTCTCCCCACCTGTTTTCTTTGTTCCACTCTGTGTCACATTCTGAACTACACTGCAGTCCAAATACATGATACTTAGGCTTGAAGTCCCACCCAAGTGATGGATAAACTAGAAGGTAACACACTTATCTACACCAGAGACAGTTTGACACACCGCACTATGCAGGCTGTTAATCTCTTTTCTGTCCTATGAGCAAAACAGTGATTTAGTTGTATAGTGGAGATGCAGCTACCCAGAAGGAAAGAACTTATACTGATGACATCAAGCACTGGCATAAATGCACATCCCCCTCTGTTTCTTCTTTGAAATGATTTTTTTTTGGATTGAGTTGGCAGGGTAATATTTTCTTGGGTTTCTCTTCTTTGTGAGTCTGTGATAGATTTCACAAGAACAAAGCAATTCTGTAGCACTTTTATAGCCAATGAATTGAGGAGAATGAGGGGTCCTGTCCATTTTAAGTTCAAAATAAGTATGAAAAATCCACACATTCTCCATAATAAAGAAAACTAGCTGTCCCCATAGGTGCACAAGAATTTCCTACTGAAGAACACCCGTAGTACATTTTTGTCCTCTGTGCCTCCTCCCTTATATGCTGAAGGACATATGAAATGCTGAAATCTGACTTCTAAGGAAAATTCCTCTAAAAACCAATGGGTAAATTCTACATTTTCAGTCCTGAATTTTTTACTCCTGCTATCTTCTTTTCTATTATAAACTTGGGCACTCTGTTGTACATGTAAATAAATATTCCTTTCTTAACAGTGCCAATGAGTTTGACTCTTTTTTTTTTTTTTTTTTAACAAATATTTCCTCCTATTTTAGATTTTCCATTGTTCATTTAAATCGAATATTCCCTTATATCAAGTCAGAAGATGCTCCTAACAAAAGCACACAACACAAAGGATGATCTAGAGACAGGTATTTCAAAGAATAGTTTTAGTGTACATACTTTTTCCATGTCTTTTCTGATTTCTCTTCTGTGCTCAGCCAACAACCGATACATTTCTCTCTTTCCCTGTGTAAGCATATTTCAGCTAAACTTAAATTGGGCGCTTCTATAGACCCTCTCTTCTTTTCATTATTGATATCAAGACCCAAATGGCCAGATGAGAGCACAGTAATCCAATTGAGACAGACATTTTTAGCATAGATTTCTAACTTTTTTGGTGTTACTTCACATTCCATTCCACATGCTTCCTAACAAGATGGAGGGGACTGTTCAGTCTCCCCCCAGTCATATACTAATTCCTGCACTGATACCATTAACTAGAATGTGTATGAATAGTTGGGGTTTTTTTCTATGTTCTTTAGAAAGAGTATTTGTTTTGTTTATGAGCAATATATAGTCCATATGATACACTAATGTCTATTGTTCTGGTTTCTTGTTTTCTCTCTACTGAAATTCTCCACAACTGTGTTTCTAGAAATAACTGACCAACTGAATTTTCTATCATACCACAAAATCTGGCTTTATTCAGTACTGTATGTGCCTTTGTTTTGCTTATTCCATCTGCTTATTTTTCCAGCACATAAAAAATATTACTAAATTTAATAGAGAAATTTGAGGCACCTCTTACTCATTTTCCTAGCATGAAAACCTTCTAGCTAATTGCTGATTCATAAAAATACTTTGCCTTTCTGCACATATCTGTAGTTTCTTCTTCAACAAACTAACTTTCATGAACAGCTCTTGAGAGCTTATTTAACATTTCTGTAAGGTCAAATTTCATGTCTGTGAAATCCCCTAACCTGAGATTTTAATTTTCAAATGCTAGAAAAGCGAATGGCATGGTCTACAAACTTACATTTTATTTAGGTCTACATCACCTGGCAGTGACTTTGAGAAAAGAGCCTGCAGATTCCCTGTCGATGCATCACTGTTTGCCTCAACACATTGGGAGAGCTCAGCAGTGGCTATTCCCTCATGACAAACTGTCAGGCAATTAAAAGAAAATACAAAAATCACCAAAAGGAAACTGTTAATATTTCTGAAATCTAATGTCAGAGAAGGTATGGTTAACCAGTCTGTACATGCTTTTTAAAAACTGTTATTTAGAAATAATTATATTAAAGAGATTGTTTGAGTCTTTTCTTTCAGCATTAAACTCAGCATGACCATGTGTGAAATGATCCATCAGATTTCATCAAAGTTAAGAATCCCATATGGCTTGTACTGCCACAGTTTAAAACTTGCTATGATTCAAAATATGTCTACACTGTTCCTAAAGAAATATTTGAGCTAGATTACAACTTGCTTGCTCAGTGTACATAGCACAAAACCTACCTGAGAAGCTGGGTGAAGGCCTAGGCTTTGTACCACACAGAAGCTCTGTGTTGCCAGACCTGACAGCAGGTCCTGGGGTAGTTTGTTTGCAACTGAGCCCAGGCTGCCTTGATGTATCTGAGCTGCTACCTTGATGGTAACATCAGCCTACCTTTTGTGAGCCCTAAGCAGAAATAATTGTTAATGTATTGAAATAGCACATGAATTTGAGTTATTGCCTGTGTACAGACACATACACTTTACAAACAAGTAAAAAAAGTATTTCTAAATATTCAATGTGTTTTCTTTTTTACTTAAATTGAGTTGGTATTTGGGTTGGGTTTTTTTCCCCCAGTTCTGTTTAATGACTATCCTTTTCAAAGGAAACCTGCTCTTGAAACCTTAAATGAGTTTCAATGTTTTCAGCTTAATATCTAGATCTTTAAACCTCCATATATGAAGACCTTTATATGAACTGCACTCGAAACCTCATTTTTACCTTGTCTTAATTTCTCTTCCATGTTGCAACTTCCAGGATTTATGTGAGAAAACACCTCCTTCCAGAAGATGCTCTTGAGTACATTTTATTTCCTACCTAGGTCTGTTCAAAAAGTGTAATATTCTACAAAACACTATGATTACACACATATTCTGCAATGTAGTATGCATCCCAGCCATTGGAGATCCGTCTTTCAAGGGTGCGAAAGATCCAGGATAAAGGAGATAAAAAAAAACCCAGTAAATAATTCAGGCATTACAACTTAAAATGTTGCAAGAGTCATTGATTTAGTGAGAAAAACTTTCAGATAAACTCACTTTTATACCTCTTTTCCAATAAATCTTAATTGTATTGTCCAACAACGTAAAGGTAATAACATTTCTTACTTAAACATATTACTAACATTCTGTAAGTAAGCTAGAATCAAATTAGTAGTAATTTAAATGACTGAATATTGCATCCACTAAAATACCTGTGCTTAATATAGCTTATATCACACTGACAATGTACGTTTGTTCACTTGCGCTCTCTGAACAGATATTTATCATACAAAATCGTGTATTAGAACAAAATAATATCCTCTTCACTTCCTGAACTACTGTCCAAAGTACAAAATAACATAAATGAGAATTCAAATGTTCTCTTGTGACCAGTTTTGCTGATTATAGTACCTCCTTTGTTTCAGAAAATGGCAACTACAGCTGGCATAGGATGTTAAAAAAATATGTGAAAGATGCTGACATACATGTTCTGAGCTGAATTGTGCATTTCTTCAGCAGGCTTCAGTGAAATTTGTTATGGACAAGTTACTCTAAGATGAAAAGGCCTTGGGGTTGAACTAGATGACCTTTAAAGGTCCTTGCCAACCCAACCCATTCTATGATTCTATGAAATAAATAATGCATGTAAATTTCACATTTTATAGTGATAGGAAATGTAAAATTATTGGCATTTTATTTTATAAAACAGAAGTATTAATAACATATTTTTTTTCAGTACATAAAATGATAACAAACAATTTTTGCTCTTCTTTTCTACCACTGATATTTAGTTCTTCATCAAAATTTAGAGGAATAAGGTCAGATATTAGATGGCCATTCTCCAGACAGAACAAAGACTATGACACAATTAATTAATCATTCATTAGATTGTGATATGATTAAAGGTGAACTAGAATAACAACAATCTTTAAGACTGCCTGTTGTAAATCAACCGATTTCCATGGGAAAAAAATAAAATTAAAACCTTTCAATAGTAATTACAAGAAACATGCTTCCAACGTTTGTAAAATAGAAAAAGAGTGCCTAAGAAAACACAAATCTAAAATGACAAGATCATGATTAAATTCAGATTATGTGGTATTTAAAATACCTTTCACAGATCATTTATTTACAACAATCTCTGTTACGTTAATACACAAAATTAGGACACCCAAGTCCTATTTTCCACAGACTACCTGAGAAACAAGAAAATTACCTAACATCACTTGTGTCTCCATTCCTAGTTTCTTATCTGAAAATGAGGATGATACCTAAGTGCTACCTTTACAAAGGTGTTAGGAGGGTTAGATAAGTACCATCTATAAAGTCCTTTAAGATCCTGAGATAAAAAGATCTGTGAAACGTAAGAAAAGCTCTATATAAGTGCAATATTATTACTGTAGTTCTTGCTATGTTTATATGTTTACTCTCCTCTAGACAACATAATTCTGAAGAGATTTACATTTGAACTTTGTAAGAATTCTGTTATCTGTCTTTAGAATTGCTTTTAAGGGCTCTGTAGAGGAAAGGCAAATGCTCACAAAAGCACACTCAAATCTTTCTGAGGATCACATCCTGCAAGACATGCAGTCTCTCTTGAGCAGCACAGAGCACTCTCAGCTGACCGCAGTCATCACATTACAAAATTGTGCCTTGGATTTCAGGAGCCAGCATTTCTATGAACAAGAATCCCAGCACAGAAATACACATAATTCTACTTTTCTTTTTCAGTTGCTTGTTAGAGTCTTATGGATCAGGTGAGCAGATGTAGTTATCGAGTCTACTGCCTTGATGCTCAGCAGAATACGGTTGTACTCAGCCAAGGACAGAGCAGGACTTTTTCTCTTTACTGTCAGTGATGCTGCAAACCAGCATAGAGAAAAAAGTGACCACATGTCACTGGAGTTATTTTTTTCAGTGCTGGACATTGTGGACAGATTGAACATCCAACTGCCTTATCACTATGTCCTTTTTCCCTTTGATTTCTGAAAAATCTTAAGGACATTCAAACAGTTCTATGTAGTCTTTTAATGCTATTCCTATCCTGAAGAATGAGAGCATGGAAAGTGGGACATGGATAAGAAGGAAGGATGGATAAGTAGGAAAGGAAGCTGGCATCGACTTAAACACAAGATTAAGAGAGTCAAAACTTTTCTAAAAGGACAAGCTATTTTAGAGCCTAGTCTGGTAGCCTTTGACCAGATATTTCCTGAAGCAGCAATGGAAACAAAAGGACTTTCAAAAAAAACTAACTGAAGCAGCTACGGGGAAGGAAGAAAAATGTTATTTTTGGTCTTGAGAGGGAATCTCCAAATACTTTGCATACTGTGAAAATCCTTGCCTCAAGTTTTACTTAAAGAGAAAATTGCTCATATCTAAGATTCAGTAAGCCCTCATAATTGAGGGGCTTTATATTCTCCTCCATTTCTATGAAGGATGAGGCAGTTTTGAAACAAATGGATCCTGTGTATAACATTTCCATTTGTACAAAAAAAAACCCAACCCTTTAGTCTTCTGAGTTTTTTCTTCAAAGATATCTTTGGAAAGAATGCTACAGACCTTGGAAAAGTAGTTGCATCAGAAAATATTGTCAGTGCTAAGAGCAGAGTCTGGGACACAGTGATTGTCTGTCACCTGGAGGGTCAGGGAAGATGGGCAAAAGCTGTCTCTGAGCAGCATGCTAGGTTTTTGGGTGGGGTTTTTTTTTGTTGTTTCACTTTGGTTTTTTCCTCCATTATTCACATTAGAAAGAGGGTGTTTCTATGTCATAAGGCAGGCCAAGAAAATAGAAAAAAGTTTCTTGCCACACTTAAGCTGAGTTTTAAGGCCTTAAGGGCATTCACGAGTAGGGAAAATTCTTTTTAGGGCAATCTTGGCTCCACAATGCTCTGAATTGACCCTTCTGCGTTATTATGCTCTGTTTAAAATCTAGCGGATCAAGGATGCAGGAGGAAGTGGAGTAAATGAAGCTTGCAACAGGCAGTAAAATAAAAAATGGTCATAATTCAAGATTATTAACTATTAGAAAATTTCTATTAAAAGTCATATTTTTAAAAACAGCTTGTGGCTTTATTACATTTAATGTTTGCTTTACATTCACTATCTTGCTATAGTCCTCGTTAGCTTCTTTCAGACTTACTTTTGGTAAGCAATTGGTTCCTAAAATCCACTACTATGATGCAAGTTTGTGTTTGGAATTTTTTATTATTTTTTTTTTTTTTGGGGGGGGGGCGGCGGGGCTGGAGTGGGGTGTATGTGGGGTTTGGGGGTTTTTTTTGTGCACCCTCATTGGTCATTTTTTCCACATACATTCTCATTTCACTGTGAAAAAGGATAATAAAAATTGAAAGGAAACAAAAGGGAAAAAATTCACACCTTGTGTTGGGGGTTTTTATTTCTTTAGGATGTAGATGATAGTGGATAAGAAATATGGAAAGTGAAGTCATTCCAGAGAGTCAAAAACCACTATTCAGTCAGTAAATCAGGAAGATACACAGCCAGGTGAATGGTATCTCATGTGTACCAACATGAAACCTCTGCAGTGAAAATTGGCAATATTGTTAAGTAGGTCCTTAAAATTAGAAGCGTCCATATTTATGGAGTTTATATGTGGTTAAAATGTCTGATTTAAGACAAATATATAGTTGACAATAACAGAGTAATTACAGTTACTGCTTTAATCTGGCTGTATAAATCATCATGAGTCAACCTACAGTAGCAATAAAAATAAATGATATTGTTTTTGGTTCATTACTGCTGATCTAATAAAATATAATGAATTAAAAAAATTCCTGAGTGAAATAGTCTCATAAAAATAACAATTTACTAATGGCTTCTTAACAACTTACATGAATGCAATACAAAAGAATTGTATTTTTAATAAAAATAACCTTTTAGCATGAAATTATTTTAATTTTATTCCAGTCCTCATAATATTTTTTTCCAACATGTTTTTTCCCTCAGAGACTGCCTCTTCTCCATAATTCAGATTTCGCTGATTTAGTAAATGAGACAGGAGGGGGAGGTTTATTGACATAAAGATTTAATGAGCAAGATTCATTCTGAGAAAAAGTTGTAAGATCAGATGAAATGATACTACTCAGGTCAGAAAAGAGAGAAAACTGTGAAATGCCCATATAAAATGTCCCAAAGCAAGCTTCTTCCCTACATGTCCCTATAGAAGCAGACTTTGAGCAGTAGGCTGCCTGCCCATACTCTCTTTTCACATCCTATCAAGAGAAAACCAACTTTATTATTTCCCCCCTAAACCCACGTGTCAACTGCAAGAAACAATATACAGCACTTTTGAATGACTCTCCCGCATTAACTAGACCCATTATCTCTCTGTTGTAACAGAAAATTTGCAGACACCTTCAGGTGCTATAATACCATTTTTAGGTGAGATTACTTGTTCAAAAGCTTTTTTGGAATCCCGCATCAGACTGAGCTGCCTGAATACATGTGATGAAGAGCACAGTGGCCGTATCAGCCTACAAGGATTAAGACCTGTGTCCACGTACAGTCAACCAGAGCCACACACCAGCTTCAGCAAGGCTGTTTTGCTAAGAATCAAACGCTCCACTCCTGAGGCTGGCAGGCGTAGGCCAGATTATCCAGCCATACAAAATAATGTTGAAGTTAAACCCTAGAGGTTTTCCCACTTAATACAGTCTCAGGAGCTGGTAACAGAGTATTCAGATGTTTCGGTTATATTGGAAAGCAGTATGCAAATTGCCTTTCTGATGTTTCTTTATAAATCACATCACTGTTAGAAGAAACAGCTTTTATTTTATCTACATGTCAAGACTCCACTTAAGTATTCCAGAAGCACATAATCACACTTCAACATACCCAGAAGTTTGCTACAGTAAAGTCTGTAGAAATGGCTCCGAAGTATAAGTATTCATTTCCAGAATCCAGTTGCGAAACCAGAAATCACAGGTGATAATCCAAGCTCCCGGTGGGAGAGGATATTATGAATTACATAGTAATCATTGCTAACCAGTAATGTACACTCAGTAAATGTTACTAACATTGTTAATTTAAAAAAATCAAATTATTGACAAATATTAAAGAAAAAAAATAGTCTAATGAGAAAACATTAAGGAGAAATGCCAAAAAAAAATTGTGGGTCTGTAGAAGACAAAACCACTGAAGCACCAGAGCATTCAGAATTAGTTGGAAGCTTAAATTCTTGTAGAGCATATGAATTGTTCATTTCCTGCAAGGAAAGATTTAGAGACCCTCCGGATTAAGGTAAAGCAGGGGATCAGCCTGAGCGCTGTAACCATGGATTTCTACATGTCTGGAACAAGTTATTTCTCAGTCCCTCACTGACACCTAGTCAAGGATGGGGAAAGATCAACAAACAGCAAAAAGTGGAATAAAGGCAAGTGTTTAGGAGGCTAGTGAGAAATCTAAGTAAGTGTAACAGGTCAACCCATGCAGAGCTCAGCAAAATCTCTCTCACTGCCAGATGATGTGCATGCAGGACTGGGCAGCAAACTCCTGATACCCATTAGTACCAGAAGCAGTTTCATTTTATCTACCATGGTAAATGCTATCACATTTTGATTTCTGAGAAGACAAAGAATACATAAAAACTCTGAATATTCTCTGTGAGGGGGATACAAAAACTCCACAATTTACAGGAACATTCAAAGCTAAAATGACAGATATCACATTCAGATGAACCGTTGCAATAACTGCTGTATATCACATATACCGTGTATGAAAAACCAGGGAACTGCAGTCATCAAACAACAGAAGAAAAAAGCAGAAAAATTCCTGGAAAGAATAGTTTTTTACTAATGGTAGAGCAGTTACCCTCTGCAAGCTCTAAATACCATGACAGTTCTGGGTAAGGTTTTTAGAGGGAAGCGAGGGATTTCCAGGGAATGAGTAACTGTCATTCAGTAGCATATGTCCCATCTGCATTTTTTTCTTAAAAGAACAGAAAGATATTAAAATTTATCAAGGCAGCGCACAGTTAAATTGTGAAGGCCCATTCTTTTGAACACCTCTCACACTGTTCTTACACGAACACGGGCAGGGCATATGGCGCAACAATAATTATTTAAGAATCTGAAGTTGCTCATATTCTGAAATAGTCATGTATCTTAGCAGTAAACTACGAAATCTACAAAACCACAGCATATTCTGGCTACATGAACAATTACTTACTTTGCCATTTAATAGAGATAATAGAATTGTTGGAAGCAACAGGATCAAGGGAATTAGAGGAAATGCTCATTAAAACAAATTTAAAAGGTCTAATGATTAAAATATTGATTAATTAGCCAAACATTGATTAACAGTCACACTTTATCAACTACAAAGGTTCTAATTACTGCACCATTATTCCATAGATTGACCTGTTCTCTCTTGTCACTTACAATGAAGAACAATTTTTATTAAGTGGGTTTTGGATTTTTGACCTGTAAAATTTTAATAGGGAGTGTAAAGAGGGTGTCGTGTGTGGTTTGGCATTTTAGTCACTGAGGGATTCATAGTTACTGTCTCTACTTAACCAAAGGCACAGAAGTGCAAGAGGGATGTGAATAGTCAGAGATTAAAGTGTGTGTGTGTGTGTCCTTCCCAGTCATTAAAGAGATACATTTGAAACTGCTCAAAGTCTCCTTCACTGAAAGGAGAAACCATATGGTGCTAAACTGTACTGATGAATAACAATAAATGTTTAAATGGGGCACCAGGACACTGACCAGCCAAATCCTGTTTGCTAAGATACACAATAATTTAAGTATAAAATGAGAATCTCCTCTTAACTCCAAAGCAACCCAGGCTACCACGGAGATTTAGCTATTTCACATTTAAAACAAAAAAAAAAAGACAAACAAACAAACAAAACAAAAACAAACAAACAAAAAAAAAACCCAAAAAAAGACAAACAAACAAAAAAACCCAACACAATCCACAAAAACCAGCAGCAGTCAAGACCAAATACTTACAGTAGTTTATCTACCACAGTATTTCCCACTACAGCAACATAGGTCTCAGAAAACTGCCTCACACTTGAAAAATATTCTCCAGAAAAATTTATGGATGTCTCACATAAGACTATCTTGCTGATTTCAATAACTGTCCATTTAAATCTGTTGATGTAGCGTTTAAACCTTGCTTCACAAAAGAAAGAGGCTAATACACACATGGGGTTACACTCTCAATATAACTGTCTGAAAGTGATGGTCTGGATTTACTCCTGATGAGATCAGCTCTAAGGCCAGAAAGCAGATTTATAGTGTGAACATAAATGAGCATAGAGGAGGGAGACCTTTTTGATCATACATATGCTTGTCAGGCAAAATGTGCTCAAGACCTCATTGCCAAATAAGCAACAGCAAGTAAGTCCCTTGCAGCCAGTGGAAAATGACATCAGGAGGACAACTCTGAACAGATGCACCAGGCTGACGGGTTCGATAGCCAAACCCTGGTAAAGGGCCAGGAAAAAACTGGCACTCAGGTGCTAACACAGGAGCTGGGCTGTATTTCCTTCAGGCTAAACTTATGGGTCTCACAGAGAGGCAACAGTTTAGAAATAGCTGTGTCGTTCTTCAGCAGCTTAAAGTAAAAAGAGGAGCTAGTGCCATGCCAAGGTCTGAAATATCCTACTACCTCAGCTTCTGCACACTAAGGAAATAACTGCTTCACACGGATAGCGGTACTCAACAGCAACTGAAGGAATTAGCACTATAGTAAACAGGTAGATGTCCTTGGCCTTTCCACTCCATCCTTCCGTTACACTGTATGTTTTAACCAGAACAATTCCTTTACTTCTACCCTCCACATCAGCAAAATAAAAACTATTTCATTTCCATTATACACCATATGGTCTCCTGATCTGCCTTCTTGATTTTTTTACACCAGAAAAGCTGTTATACTTATAATACAATTATAACTTAAATCCACAAAGACAGTTTACAGCATAATCAGACAAGTCTGCCTGTGTGTTATCCTGCTATGCCAAGGTTTATGGGTTTTATGAGGTTACTCAATTAAGAGAAGAAGAAAGAAAAAAAAAAAATACCCAAGCCACAAAAAAAATTCCAAAAAACCCACACACTTTCTTTAGAACCCTCCTCCTTCCCTGCGTTTATACATAACCAGTCTTGCATCAATACAGTAAAAAATTCCACGTAAGACCAGCTAAAGGGTGTTTTAGGGTAAAAGAAACCAGGTATTCCTCTTCTGGGTAAGCTAAGTTACAGTGCTCTTCAGCCCTCTCAGGAGTGACACCAAGAGACAGAGCAGTTTAATGGCCACCATAGTGCAAGTCAGATCACAGACTTGATTTTAGGGTTGCACATGGAGACCAGATTCAGCCGTGGCAGGCCAGACAGGAGGAGCGGTTTTAAGGTACCATGAGAAGGTTCACCTCAATAGACCCCCCCCAGGTATCCCAGACCAGCCCTGGCTAGTTGCTGCTGGGCATGCCGGACAGGTCACTCTCCACCCATCCACATAGGTCTTCTCACAGAATAGAATCACAGAATCATTTAGGTTGGAAAAGGCCTTTTAGCTTATGAAGTCCAACAGTTAATCCAGGACTGCCAAGTCCACCACTAAACCATGTCCCTAAGCTCCGCATCTATGCATTTTTTAAAGACCTCCAGGGATGGTCATTCCACCACCTCCCTGGGCAGCCTGTTCCCATGCTTGACCACCATTTCAACAAAGAAATGTTTCCTTATATCCAATCTAAACCTCCGCTGGTGCAATTTGAGGCCATTGCCTCTTGTCCTGTCGTTTGTTACCTGGGAGAAGAGACTTTCCCCCACCTGCCTACAGCCTCCTCTCAGGCAGTTGTAGAGAGTGATAAGGTCCCCCCTGAACCTCTTTCTCTCCAAGCTAAACAACACGAGTTCCCTCAGCTACTCATAAGAACTTGTGCTCCAGACCCTTTATGAGCTTCATGGCCCTTCTCTGGACACGCTCCAGCACCTCGACATCCCTCTTGAAATGAGGGGCCCAAAAATGAACACAGGATTTGAGGTGCAGCCTCACCAGTGCCAGGTACAGGGGGACAGTCACTTCCCTTGTCCTGATAGTCACACCGTTTTGGATACAAGCCAGGATGCTGTTGGCCGCCTTGGCCACCTGGGCACACTGCTGGTTCATGTTCAGCCAGCTGTCAACCAGCACCCCCAGGTCCCTTTCCAGCCATTCTTCCCCAGGCCTGTAGAGTTGCAGGGGGTTGTTGTGACCCAAGTGCAGGACCCAGCATTTCTTTGTTGAATCCCATACAACTGGCCTTGGCCCGTTGGTCCAGTGTGCAGATCCCTCTGCAGAGCCTCCTGTCCTCAAGCAGACCAATATCCACCCCCACCCCCCCCAACTTGGTGTCACCTGCAAACTTACTTCTCAACTCCTTCCATACCATATGCAGGATTGTGGAAGCCATTGAGGCAAACCAGCATCTTTATAAGGTTCATAGCACTGCACAACCACTCTTAACTTACCTTTTTCTCCTCTAGGTACAACTTTTCAAGGTTAACGTTACTTCGATGTTACTTGTAAAGGATAGGTTTTGTGTGTGTGCTAGTAATTTTATACTTTAAGAATGCAGCAGAACTATTTGCCCTGGCAGTGATGCAGCTGCTCGTCACACTAAGAACACAAGAATATGATCCTAACTGGAAAAAGACACAATAAAATCAGGATTTAACAAAGCATCCCTTTGCCATCATGATGGGATTCACTGTCCTAAGGTTGATTTTATTGTGACAAAGTGCAACTATTGCTTCAGTGTCACAGCAAATATCCAGAGTCACATGTGTGCAATATTAAAAACTTAAATCCCAAATTTAATGAAATATTACCTACTTCTTACAGGTAGCTCCAATACACAAGCCTTCACAGAGTCTTTGCAAGCCGTAGTAGTATACTGAATGTATAGCAAATTTAAGTCACTACTAATGCACCAGTAAAACACAGAAAAACTGTAGCGAGCAATCAGCAAGACAACCTCTCCACCTAACGGTTCTTCCAAAGCAGAAACAATAGTTCTTGTTTCTGAAGGTAATAGGGATGGTTGTAAAAAAATGCCTTAATAGCAAGAAACCTTTTGATCATCACTGATAGTGAGAAAACCTTCATAAAATTTAATTTTATTTATTTCTTTTTAAGATTTTTGACTTCTTTACTCCATGATGACCTTGACTGTTTACTGCTAAAATTCTACTTCTTTCCACTTCCTTTGCTGCCCCTACCCCAAAAGCACATTCTTTGTATTCTTTACCTTGTGATTTTTTAAGATCACCTATTCTCCTGCTCTTCTATTTAGCAATTGCGTTCCTAATTAATTAAGTTCTTCTCCTTCACTCCACCCCAAAAGCACATGTACAATAAAATGCTAGTAAGGCAAACAATAAGTACTTTAAGACAGAACCTATTTTATGTTTGTGTGTTTAGTCCAAAAAGATCCCATTCTTGTATGATCCTTAGTACTGGTAAACATGACATCAATGATGGTGATGCTTCTACAAATGTGCATTAATTTTCTATATTAAGATATGTCTCCCTGTGCAAAAACACTGACTCCATTATGAACATTATTAGTGTCATTTTAGAAAAAAATGCAAGTGATACTGATTTACACAACCTAACAGGTAACAAAAATGTTACAAATATGTATTCCTGGCCTTATTTCACAAGTCAGAGTGATCTCAGATAAATTGCACTTAAAAATGTAAATCGAGGTAGCTCTACTGGCTTAATCCAGAGCAATTATTTTACAGGCAAGTCACAGAATCAATGAATTGTTCAGCCACAGTTAGAAACTGTCTTGTAAATTCATGTTTGCATTTCAATCAGTACTGTTTCCATCTCCGCTACAAAAGGGCTGCTAGAAGAAAACCTACAGACAGAGGCAATGTGTGTATTGTATACCACTAGGCTGGCACAGGGTCTAGGACTTCCTATTCAGCCTGTACTAACACTTCCATTTCCTAAGCATAGGGCAAGACAGGCACCAGTCTGGCTTTCAGCTTAAGAAAATATATACATACATACACAAATATTCCAGCCAGTCCAGAAAGTATGGCTACAGACTCCTTTCTCACCTAACAAAAACTACTCTGGAGGAGGTCATTAGGTCATTACTGCTTGGGGTAATAGCTGCCCAGCATACACTTGAGTATCTCTTGTTCTTTTTCCCATGTTCTTTATCTAACCACATTTCTTCTACTAACCACTACATCAAACATATAAAAGTTTGTCTGGGCACATCTGAGATTCCTTGAATACTTCTGTATGCCTGTTCTTTTTCCTGTGTACAGACGCACTATTTTAGATTTTAAATACTAACTTAGAAAAGCAAGTTTCTGTTTTTCATTCTAGTTATTTAAGAATCTATGGCTTTGTTTCTGTGACATTTCATTCAAGTCTGCAATGCTATTCTTAATATTAATTTTCTTGAACATTCTAGACATTTTTGTCTTTCAGAAAATGTTTATCTCTCAGTGCATGATTAGGGAGATGTAGTTGTTGGAAGAAAATAGTTCAAGCCCTTCTTTTTAAAAATAGACACATGCAAAAGCAGCATTTACACACGTCTCTTCAAGCAGACCCTGGTGAAACATAGTCACAGAGAATGAAGTTGATCCCGGTGTGTAGTGAGAACATAAAGCTTACGCACCACTTAAGTCTTTAAAATAGGGTTTAAGTAGGAGTTAGGCATATTTTTTTCAGACACTCTTCATGGGGTAAAATTTACCAACAGAAGGCTTGAATAACTTGAGCAGAGGGCAGTAGGGGCCACACAAATGGAAGGAGTAGGGAACCATGCTTCAACATGGTAACTGTTGGCAAAGGTCAGCTTCCTACTGACAATAAAGTGCACTCACTGTATTTATCTGGCAGATCCCTGTGACAATGGCTGGTAATCTATGCGTAGTTTTTTACAAGGGTTTGAACAGTGGCCTTCGCTCAACGTTACTACTATTCTCTAGGAAGTTTCTGTATTCAGTGCTCATTTGCCCCGGACAACACAGTAAAGAAGGAATATTAGGAGTCCATAAGATGATATGCAGTAAAAATATAAGATCCAAAATACATTCTTAGCAAAATACAATTTTTAATTTTTAAGCTGTGTGGCTGGTAGTGCCTAAAATCATATTTCCTCCATTGTAAGTGGAGGAACCGACAGAAAACAAACAACAGAATGAACAAAAAGAACACAAACTTATCACACAGTATTCTGGGTTAGACACAAATCGACAATAGTTGGGCTGTTTGCCACCCTAAGCTAAATGACGTGCATCCTTTGACTTACACCATGGGTCTTATGCCTTCTTGCTCACGGTGGACTTAAGGCATCTTTAACTTTGAATCCTCTAGCTTTTATCTATTTACATCATAACCTTAGTGTTATTCAGGTTTATTTTTTTTAGTATATGCATGCACTCACCCACGCACATACACACACACACAGAAAAATGAGGAAATTTTTATCATTATAGTATTTTGGCAGCATAATGGGAATAGACAGCAACTACTTTGTGTTACAAATTTGAATGTGAAATTTCAGAAAACCTCCTTGCATTAAAAATGAATTAACTGTGTGATTATTAATTGTGCATATTCCAATCCCTTTGTGCTGTACTGCATGTTTCTTGAATCTCATTTGAATCCTTTGGCTAAGTAATGTGTCAAGGGGGGTACTAGCCTGAATGCCTGGGTTATTTAAAAAGCAGGACAGCACTTCCAGATTAGAATACCAATGAGTGGGGTTAAAAAGGCTCTACTGTAGTTGGAGGGCAGCTCTCAGTCTGAGTAGTACCTGAAAAGGACCTCTATGGACTAATTTTCAGAATCACATTGTAATGTGGGCTCATGTCAATCATCAGAACAGACAGCTTCATCCCATGATATAAACTAGTTATACATTCAAGAGCTGCCAGAGGATCTTCATTAAAAAGGGACTTAGCATTAAAAGAATAAGGTTGTTTTATTATAATACTTCAAACACAGTTTTTTGTTTTATATGTTCTCAGAAATCTTTTTTGTTCTTCTTCACAATATCAAAAAAGTGCCACAGAAGAAGCAAAAACATCAAATATTCCAATTTTTAATGGGAATCAAGGTAGCTTTCTGGTTTAAGGCATTAAAAACCATATACAGTTTTCTAAATATATTCATGTCTTTGAATAACAAAAAGAAGTCTCTAGATGTAATAGGAGGATGTTTTTAATCTTTTGTGAGAAGGGATTTGCAGAGCTGACTACTCAAGGTACAATATCTACTGGCAAAGTATATCAGTGAAAGCTTTATACATATAAATTTGTATAAAACCTTTGGGCTATCCACAAGCTTCCAGATACCAGTTAGATATTACAATCCATGTCATTAAAATTTAATATGATTGTGTTAAGAAGAAAACATTAACAATATCCATGTAAGTAAATCATTGACACAGTAATCTAGTATTTCAAGAAATCTTAACAGGGGTTTATTAAAAAATAAATAGATAAATGTATCTATTTACCTATATGGTTGTCATTTCAAAGAACCTGATTTAAATATAATTTCACAAGTCATGCAACTTCTTCAAAGTAGCTGGGAGTATTTTGATCTAAAATTGCTGTTACCTACCTACTTCATACCAGGATAAATAGTTTATAGGAATATAATTGAAATGAGAAGATGTTCCTCTATGAGGAGAATACAGTGTCCAGCCCAATATATTTTCTCCTGTATCTTTTTAAACTACTGCACTTATGTTCTGCATTATTTTCTGTCCTGAGAAGAGATTTGCATTTGTAGCCTTTTTCCTTTTTTTAAATCATCTCAACAATCATCAAAAATAAGACACATGTTCAGTAATAGTAATACCAAGCATTTAACTGTACAGTGCTTTCCATTTTCTGTTATTACCTTCACAATTATTAACTAATTAATTATTAACAAGTTAATGAGCTTTCCTATTGCCCTCATTACCATAATATCTAACACCTCTCAAACATCTAAGAATTCCACTTCTGAACAGCCTGTGAAGCAGGAAATATCGTCACCCCCATTTTAAAAATGGGAGACTGAGGCACAAAAGTTCTTATTCCTATATTCACGTTTTATAACAAAGGTAGTAGCATTAAAAGGTAATGGGAGTGCTTTTAAAACAAAGTTATTCCAGTCATCATTGGCAGGCAGATTAAGAAACCTAGCAGAAAGAGATTTAGGTAAATTTAAGAATGTTACAGAGGAATCAAACTCCTAATTAAAACATATGTTCTTGTCTCTTATTTCTCTAGACAGACTACTAGACTTCCTATATTTATTTTTCATGTAAATCAGTTATGATGGGCTACAACATTAACAGTACATGATATGATATATGATATGATAATACAGTATATTGCATTTTTCAGTGATTCTCTTCAGACATTCCTCTGGAAGCAGTATCATTAAAAATGAGTTTCAAGAGCTTAGAAAACCCTCCTGGCGAGTAAGCTCTAGCAAACTCACACAAACCCAGGGATATCTTAATTAAAGTCTTTCTGATGTTTAAAGATAAAACAGACATAACAATCCTTGCTCTTTTGGGTTCTTAAAGGAACTCTTTTGAGGCCACCTTCTCCCTCTCTCTGCCATGCTCAAGCCTTGAATTACACATAAACACGCACAAAATATCCACCTCAAAAAACACTCTACAGAATGAGAGCATGACAATTACTTTGAAGTGCTAGCACCTTTGCTAGCCCCCGTCCTTGGAGCAGTTAGCAGGTCAGTCTTTGATTCAGCCTTTATCACTGCCTAACAGGTAAATGACATTCAAATCTTAAGCCCAAAGTACATGTTTGGAGGACTTGTTCAACATGGTTCAAATCTCTGGCACAGAGCTCTTTACAGCACTATCAAAACCAAGAAATTAGGGAACAACGAAAGCCTCTGTTGCTGCAGTAGATTATATACAAGGAAATACACTAGGGCGATAAATAGGACCATAAGGGACTCTCACACAAAAACACTCAGTGAGACTGCAGTTGCTGTCAACCATCTTTTGGGCATCTATAGCTCTTGCTAAACTCATGGAATCTCCAGAGATACTCTGTACCTCACAAAAATGAGCCTTATATTAACAATATCTCATACTGAGCCTGCTTTATGAGTACCTTCTGAACTGGTACAATAGCTGATAATATCAATCTTGTTTACATTATTTGAGTCTACAGAGGGCATTGCAAGATGTGTCGTGTCTCAGAGCATGAAGTATAATGGAAAGCCTCCTGCAGGGCTAGTCCAACTTTATATTGCTTGCAGGGATTTCCAGAGTTTATTCTAGAAGATTCTGCTTAGTTATTACAAATTTAATTTTTATTTTTGTTAGACCATGCATTGTTGAAAGATTCCCATCAAATTATACATCTGATTACCTTGGCACCTCATTTGAGGCACAATACATTTTATGTATTGTCCTCCTTTATGGTCACGCTCGCCTTATTCATGTTTCCCCATTTTCAATACCAACTCGGTTTTATACCAAGTTGGAAGTTTCAGCACCATTTTAAATCTACAAATCCTTTTGCAGGTGACTTCCAAAAGAGAAGCAGTACTTGTAGTTCAAGATTAAACACTATCCTTTTAAATTTGTTTGGTTTACTTTTACATTGTAAAATGCCTATACTGAAGATAAAACTTACAATGCCATGAATCGGTCATCCATGAACCATGCAATGCAGTCTTTCTACTTATGGACAGAGATGAGATGCAGGTACACAAGGTAACTATTTTGGACCCAGTGAACGATTCTGGAGACAAAGGAGTTAGATAGTATCTTTTACATCACCAGATTATACAAAACGGTCTTCTAATTTTAGCTGTCAGTCTCTTAACATTTTCAGAATTATATTTAGCAGTGTATATTAGGACCTGCAGTCAAAAGCATGTGGAAAAAATACATCCTTACAATAAAAACTGTAAGTTATGTAATCCATCAAAACTCAGACTCCATGTAGAGTGAGCATTTGGTGGCACTTGAATGAAAGGACGTTATCAGAATCCTTTGGAAGGGGAATATTGACACTGCTCCGAGCACAACCCTGGAAAAGGCCTGTATATTAATAAAACAACAAAATCTCTGTGCAACACTATTTTACCTAAGATCTGACTAATTTGATGAGTTTCACAGACTCGCCCTAAGAGACAGCCACAAACCACAGGTTCCCTGGAGTGTGCCAATGTCTAGAGTAAGGAATGTTTTCCTACAGAGACCAAAAGCTTCTTTGAGGGAAATCAAGGCAAAAAGTGAATCCAAAACAACAAAATGAGTTACAAGAAACGACTGACATAAAAAAAAAAAAAATCTGACAGGCTTGTTAGGTCCTGGAAATTAGTTAGCACTCTGTTTTGCCCCAAAACAATTGAGAAAGGGATAAAGACTTAACATCCATGCTACAGTAGCAGACATTTAGCAATTTTGCAACAGCACCTATGGCAGCATTAGTAAACTTAACCACTTTTCACTGCTTGTTGCAAATAAATCAGCTTTTGTCAAAACAGCCTCAAAGCAAGTGGCTAGTTGACCCATTCCTGAAATGAAGGTTCTATTTCTCAGGCAGCTGAAAATTCTTAACACCTTCCAATGGCAGCTAAAAAGATAAATATGTTATACAGCTACTACTTAACCAGTCTTTCGTGTTTTAGACTACAGAACAATCCCTATTTCATATATAGGATTGAGAGACTGCTGTTAGAACTATTATCTTCATACATGAAATCAGCAGAAAGAAATACAACTAAAACAGTTATATGCAGTTATACAAAAGCTCCAAAATAAAATATATTGATGCAGAATTGGTCTTAATTTTTTTATGTCTGAATTAAGTTAAAATTTCATTAAGGAAACAAAACCTCAAATCACTCATCTTCTCAGAAAACCCACTAAAACTTCCAAAGACATGTGTTTTCTAAACAGTGATAGATACTGCAGTAGCTGGAAATATCTTTAAGAAGCCTATTTTGTCTACAAATGGTTTCAACATTTGAGAAACATTAGGAAATTAATCATCTGAATTAAGCTGCTCTAAGGAAAAAAAAATCAGAGGGGAAAAAGGAAGGCTTGGACAACTTTTTTGCATTGTTGTTACACTTCACATTATTTAGGGAGTACTGAGTTTCCCCCATACTTCCTCATTTATTCAAATTTAATATGTTTTAGTGTTCTTGATACTGTGCCTTACTACTTTGAGCCTATTGATGCATTTCCATCAAATCTTTTTCTGTGTCTTCTTTTGGAAATTTTTTTTAAAAGCTGTGACAGCAAAAGAGGGGAGAAAAGGGGGAAAAAAAAAAAAAAAAGAAAAAGAAAAACCAGTCTTGCAGATCTTAGATGACTTTTTTTTTTTTTTCCAAAGGCCTGTAGCCATCACCAAACTAGAGAACCTCACATAGGTTTTTATTTTTTTTCAGATAATGTTTTAACACCAGGATTTGATGTCTAGTCTCTGCTTCACAGGCATATATTTTTAAAGGAGACTTTCCCCTCTATCATTAATGTGTAAGTCAGTCAGTCAGACCTTTTTAATAAGCAGCTGAAGAGCCACTGTCTTTAGCACATGAAACTAACAAAAGCCTCATCAGTCAAATGAACGAAGAATAATTTGAATATCAATGTACTATTTTTGAGGAAAGCCTCCTCCAAGAGAATCTCAATGCAATCCTTTTTGCTGGAGTTTCTCATGTCCAAATTTTAATGTTCTGGACCCTACTTATGAAAAATTGATGAGCAAAGAAAGCTGTTAAAAGATGACATCCATTGCATGTCATTTTTGCAATGTGCCACTGTATTCGACAATAATTTAAGAAGTAGAGAACAGGCTGTTTCTTGTCTTTTTTTAAAAAATTTGTCCAACACAACTTTTTTTTTCTGCTGTGTCAGTGATCTGTTGCATAAATAACCTCATATCAGTTAGCAAGGTTATTTAAATGACCTCTGAACAGCAGAAGAGGGCATCAAAACTACACAAAATTCAATAATAATCTCCTGTTCATGTCACAAGCATAGAGTAAAATCTCTATTTGGACTGTCTATAAGCAATTTGGAAAAAAAGTCACAAATGTTCCATATAAAGATTTCATGAAACCAAACTCAGAGAGAACAGCAAGTCAGATCCTTAATTATTTATTAAAAGAAAAGAGAAAAATCTGAGCAATTATTCCACAGAGATTGTGCACAATGTGTTTTTTTTATATACTGGAAGGTATCATTTATCCACTTTTGTCCAGAAATGTTCACAAAACACACTGGAAGTACTATACAGCATAAACATACAGAAGGTTCCCACAGAAACAAACAATTTTGGTACCACACACCTTTCATTTCATGCCTCCTAGACTTACCATGCAAATAGAGATAACTCAATGATAATACAGTATCTTTTATTGGAATGGCATAATTAAAAAATCTAGACAGATCCATCTGTTTCCAGCCAGAGATGTTACAATAATTGATTCTTAGACAATCTTGCAGTAAATCACAGATACACGGTACCTGGCATACCTGTCTATTAAAACCCTGCAGAACATAATCAGCATGGTACTCTCAAAATGTAGCACTGCTCTCCAGACACTAGTCTGTCTCAAAACAGCACTGTGAATAAATTCATACTGAAAGCGAGGACAGAAAGCTGTAAATAGACATAAAAATGTAAGGTTGGATAATAATTATAATTAAATAGCTAAGACAATCGGGGAAATGAATGTGTGATAATGAACCACCTAGATGTGTTATTAGGCGCTAAAAGTACAAGTGCTTTCAACCTCCAAAGTGTGCCTTTAAGGCATGTTAGCACAGGTTGAAGAGTTTTGTCTTGATACTGTGACATGGAACAGCAAAGACTAGCAGCAAATCTTGCAGGTACAGGACAAAACTAGATGAAATTTGCTGTCATATCTGACTATTACAGCAAGTCCATAGCAAGATACAAAAAAAAAGAGCAAGGGAAAAAAAGACTCTAAACTGGTTCTAGAAATTAATACTAAGAATGGGAAATTACACAGTTCTTTCTTTTGTTAAAGTAATAGAAATATTGACTAGAGAACTTTCAGGCAAAACACACTGGAATTAAGGAATGTTTCTGATACAGAATTGCAGAAAAGCCTGCCCTATAAAGGTCAAGAAAATATAGCACTAGAGGTGGTTAGAGAACTGGCTTGGATATCTGAGACAAAGGTTACTTGTGGGGACATAGGCAGTTGATAAGTGGGATGATGCCGTGAGCATTAGAATTTACACTGTTGGGTCTTTTTGTTGGGTTTAGGTTTTTTTGTTTGGGGTTTGGGGTTTTTTTGTTTTTGTTTTCTCTCCTATCTGTATTGATGACCTGGCAGAAGAAATGTGAAAAAAAGGTGAAAGTTTTTGCTGACACAAAAAAATAGGGTGGAGGAGTCAGTCAATACAAAAGTGAAGAGCAATATAGGTCAGAAAGTCTTAGGACAAACTAGGAGTCAGAATGGATAAAAGTGAGTTCCAAAAGTCATCATAAAAATCATAAAATAATGAAGCACGAGATGAGAAACATGACATCAAAATCAATCTCCTTTGCACAGGATGCAATAGGAATACGATAAAATACAATGTACTAGATTTTATAGCATTATACACATTATTGGTCATATTGTAGTGATCGACCATGGTGAAAAAGCAAAACAAATCCAAATTGGATAAGCAGCAGACATGAGTCAAGGAAAGCATGCCATAACAAGCAAGCGATTCAGCCGATGTGGGATAACATCAGCAAGTCAACGCCTCGGTGAAAAAAGAATAGTTTAGAGTTGCTGAGCATACAACAAAGGAGAACAACTTTGCATGGTAAGACTGGGATATAGAAAGCTTGATTATTTATAAAGCTAAGGAAAATTTTGAGGATTTTTTCAAAAGTGAAGGCGATTAAGAGGAAACTCTATTAAGGTACACACAATCCTGAAGGGAACAGAAAGGAAAGATGCTGCAGGCTATCTGAGCTGGTGTTAAATAGAAGTACAAGGGTTATGAACTTAAGCTGGGGGGAGAATTGGACGCTAAAAGAATTTAGGTAGAGTTTTCTTGCACTGCTGCCCTTACCGGAAAAACCTACCAAGGCCAGACATTGTAATAAGCAGTATACAAAAGGAAATGTTGGACAAGTAGGAAAAAGTATATCGTGGTGTCACTGTCCATTTAAAGCACTATGGCAGCTCCGTGAGGGTTTTTTGCCCTCAATCTGTCAGAAACTTTCCCAACTTTCCAAAAGTTTTAAGGCAGTCAATTCTCTTTAGGGGAAAAAAATAATTAAATGGACTCAAATGTTCGAATACCTACCACACGATACAAAAATCCAAGCATACGATACCAGTATTGCTGTACACCATATAATACAAACTATAGAATAAATTATGTTTTATGTTAATTTAATTGCTGGTGGTAGGTGTCAGGACAGAAGGTACTAGAGACTGGGAACTCCTCATTCTTGGAACAAGCACAGCTCAAGGGCTGATAGGTTGGGGAAAAAAATTGAAATTTTATATTCATATTCATTGGGGAGAACAGCTTTGAGGTTAAGAATACAGCCTCAGTTTCCTTACCCAAACTTTCCTAGGTATCCCTCCCAAGACTACCAGGACAGTCGCAAGGTAATGCCAATTCTATTGAATTTAGGAGAGAGAGAATCTAGTCACAAAATATCAACAAAATAACCAATCAAATAGAGGACAGCACTTTTTGATTACTACCAACACCTGAATTAATTTAAACCTAAGAGAAATTAGTAAACATTCTAAAGCCAAATATTAGATCATTCACTGAATTGCCTCCCTCCCAAAGACAAATCTTTCAACATCTCAGTTTTGGTCAAAGCTACTTCTGAAATATTTTGGGGTTTGTGTTTTCACAGCTCTCTTCTCCAAAAGACTCTTATGGCCATGCCCCTTTTCTCCTTCCTAGCACATTTTCTCTAAGATAAAATATTGCATTTGAATTTAAACTAACTAGTAGGCCACTTCAAAACAAATATCAATCCTAAACAAGCCTGGGTCATTTTACAAACTGCTGCTTTTTCTCATTATTTTTAATTGTATGCACCTGCTTCCTGTGGCAGCACTGCTAACTTGCTTATCTCTTTGGCCAGTTTGGTTACACCAGTATCATGGTTTAACACTGGCCAGCAACTGGGCACCACACAGCCACTCACTCACTCCCCACCTTAGTGGGACCGGGGAGAGAATCAGAAGAGTAAAAGCAAGAAAACTCATGGGTTGAGATAAAGACAGTTTAATAAGGAAAGTAAAAGCCGCACACACAGGCAAAGCAAAACAAGGATTCCATTCATCGCTTCCCGTGGGCAGGTGGGTGTTCAGCCATTCCCAGGAAAGCTGAGCTCCATCACACCTAATGGTTACTGGGGAAGACAAATGCCATCACTTCAAACGTCCCACACACACACACTTCCTTCCTCCCCCAGCTTTACATGCTAAGCATGACATCACATGGTATGGAATATCCCTTTGGTCACTTGAGGTCAGCTGTCCCAACTGTGTCCCCTCCCAACTTTTCGTGCACCCCCAGCCTGCTTGTTGATGGGGTGGGGTGAGGAGCAGAAAAGAACTTGACCCTGTGTAAGTGCTGCTCAGCGATGGTGAAAACATCCCTGTACTATCAACACTGTTTCCAGCACAAACCCAAAACATAGCCCCATGCTAGCTACTTGGAAGAAAATTCACTCTACCCCAGCCAAAAACAACACAACCAGACCTCTTGCTCGCTTCCCCTGTGATGCAAAGTCACTGTCCTCCTACATTGACAGCTAGGCATTAAAATGTGGACTTCACACTTCCATCCTGCTAACATTTGTGATATTTCCCTGTCTAAATATCCTCACATAGCCAGTACCAGAGCCTGCTGGGAGACATTGAGGTACATAGATCTTTGGGCTAATACAGTACAGCTGCTCTTCTGTTCCCATAGATGCCAGGGAATCCCCTTTGTTTTATTACAATATTTCAGAAATCAAACAACTATGATGTAAACATATTTTTAACATTGCACTTCATCAACTTCTGACAGCATTATACAGGCATTGAACTTAATGTGGGTGGATTTGAAAATCAGAGCTTGATCTGTTCACACAGAGGACTGACAATTCAGAACTATATTTTCATTTTAGAGCAAAAGCCAGGTTAACAAGAAAGCACCCGTCCTCAGCGGCCTCTCTTTTAAATAGGACCATTTTATCACAGAAGACCACTGCCTGAAAAACATCTACAATAAATACTTTTTACAATCGCTTTAAAAAGAAAATGACCATAAATTACCTTTGTACTCATATTAAGACCCATAGGCATTCAAATAAAAATGAAAGCTTTGTTACTGACTTCAGTAAAAGGTTTGCTTGTTGCAGGTGAAATTAACTGCTGCTAAATCCCACATCTGAAGACCACCCACAAATTCATGTGGTTAGAGATCGTTAAGACTGAGCTTTGCAATTCATATGCTCCAACTTAACATCAGAAGTTTGAGTTCTAACAGTTGGAAATGCTTCATTATTATTACAGTAATGCATTAATTACTTGCTTCTAATGAATTACAAACTGGCAGGTTTGACACAGTAAATGCTGAAGGACCACAAGTGACTATATTTTTCTTAACCACCAACTACAAAAAAATCCCCACCAAGTTTTGAAGATTAAAATGCAGTCCCTAAACGTTTCAAAGCACAGAAAATATTTTTTGTCTATTACCTCACTGATTATTTTAACAGCAAGGCTGTCAGGAGGCCACTGAAGAGCCTTCTTCAATCTTGTGGAAGTTTGCGTCCATGGTCGCAAAAGACTTTAATTTCCTAAGTCAATTTGATTAAAAACTCACTTTGCTAACAAATCATTTGAAGAAACTTTTTGTTTTAAAAGAAATATTTTTAAAAATCTTTTAAAAGTTTGTTTTAAAATCCAGACAGCATATATTATGTAATAAAAAAGCACACTGCATGCAGTTAAACTTAAACCATATCCGTTTTGTTGTCTATTTAAAAAAAGAATTTAAATACTTTGAAGGATTCAAGGGATCCCTTACAAATATGTTCAATTTTAAATGTAACTAACAAACTGGACTAGTCTTTCAGTAACATTGAGCTTTTAACTCCCTCCCCATGAAAAGATATTGTCTGCTTGATGATTCTTTGCTGCACACTCAGTTTCATACTACCAACAAAAACTCGCTAAAGCAAGAAGGTCGTTTAAAAAAAAAAAAAAAATCTTCATTAGGAGCTGGACTAAGATCTCAGATTCATTCCATACAGACCACAGCATGGATCTACTTAATGGCTACTTTAGTTCTCTATAGACAGATTCAAACCTATTCAAAAGGGTCTCGTACCTCATTATCATTTATCTAAGCACTCCATTACCATCGAATTTACCTTCAACATATCAAGTAGAGCTCAGAATTAAGAAGGTTTAGTTACAAAAATGCCAAGAGCAGAAAGCTGACACATGCTATGCATATTGTAATGAATGACCTACTTTAAAACATGCCTATGTTAGTTCCTACACCGTTTTGCTGGTTATTTTCCACAGAAATTTTTGAGTCCTTAATGAAGCAAGGAGGAAGCCAAAGGCATGGGTTCATTTGCAAAAAAAGTTGCAGATGGCTGGCTGGTGTGCGTTTCTGTAAAACAGTGAGTGCGAAGTAGAGCTGTGTACAACATACTGAGGCAAATGGAAGATGACTCAAAATAAAGGTCCATATCGCTGACTTACAGTACTATAGTTCTCTAACACTTGTATATGCATAAGTGGCAGCTAAAGTCTATTCATCTATGTAAACTAAAAAACAAACAACAACCAAAAAAAACCCGCACCCAACCAAACGTATTTGCATTTCGGATGTTAAACAAAAATTAGTTATCTTCACAGTTTTCCTAACTTTTGGGGTAGGTTTTGCTGTCCGCTCAGGGCACACCTTCCAAAAAACTAGGTGTTGGGTTTCTGCAGTTTCCTTAACATCATATTTTTAAATAGATATCATCTACACTATTAAGTTTTAAAATGATGTAGCAAAGAAAGTAGCTTATAGCTTTTTGAGATCGTTTTTCAAACTAATGGGGGCATTACGCATTATGCTATCATGCAGCTTGGTCACTACTGCCAGGATGAACTTCCAAAAACAGTTATAGTTTAAAACTTTACTTTCAAATTTATTTCACAATTGAGCTTTGAGAGGAAGTGTGTTTCTCTATATGAACTCTCAGATGGCTATGCTGAGCAAACTAGGTACTTCTTCCTTTCAAATTAAAACCTTTAGATTACTTTAACACAGTTCTTTGTGGTTTAATTTATCATATGTTCTGGCACCATTTATCACTAAATGCAGAATGATGAAGAAATGGCTCTATTAAAATGGAATAACTACTGAATTAAAAAGCTGTTAAATGAGTTGGAGTGCAGACTCCTGTTAACAATATGTGGGAAGGGTGTTTGGCTGAAATAAATTACTTTCACAGTAATAATTTGAGAAGTACACCTTTGGAAAAACATGTTCAAAAATTCACATCTTGATTTCCTGACTAAAATCACATTCACAACTAATAATATTTTTAAATTAGCTTCACAGCTAAGATGAGGAAAAATTTAGTCTCAAATACTTTTGTTCAAAACCAAAATACTCTTTATTTAAAAAAAACTGACTGACCATTTAAAAGATATACATGCAAAATAAAATAGCTGATTCCAATTAAGATATATTTCTTATGCTCACCCTTAACTTTCTGAAAATGCTTTTACAATCTTTCAATATAGTCTGCCATATAAACTTGTAAATAACATATAGCCCTGTAATTCAGAGTAGTCTGCACTGTAACTGAAAACAGTAAACAGTTGACTACTTAATGAGTAGAGATATACTTCCATTGTATTGATTGCAATGGAAAGGATAGGTAAGAGAAAGTACTGAATAAATATTCAGCAAGTCCATATTAATTGACATAAACTGTTTCAGATACAAAATTAATCTTTTTTAATTCTACAAGAAATTAATTTGGACACAATAACTCAGAGCATTTGTTACTTTCAAAGTATTTGCAACATTCCAGTTCCAAACACATATTTAGCACTGTAGATCGCTGTGCTCTTATTCTTGTGCTTAATCAACACATTTATTGTGGTTCACAACAGCATTTATTCAACCCTTATTAGGAAATTATTTAGTTAATAAAAGGAAGTGTCTGTCCATCACTCAGCGCGCTCTCCTGCACAGATTGATTTCACTAGAAGCAAAAATAATTTCCCAGAACTCATGTGCATTGTTTTGTCCATTGAAATGACCTCCTGAGAGATATCTTACAGTCATAGAGTAGCATCTTTATGTCTTTAATAGCAGATTTCCTTTTATTTCTGTGACTTGTTACTAAAAAGCTGCATGCTGACTCAGTTTCTTTTCAGGCTATACTGTGGCACAGTGTACAGATATGGGTATAACACACATCTCTCTGTCCACACACAGTATTGACAAAGATCACTCACAAAATGACAAAGTGGAGGCATGTCACAATTATGCACTCCCAGACGTTTTCAAAAAAGCTAACAATCTTATACAAGCAGCAAGCAAACAAATAAAACCCCCTCATAATAGCCAAAAAGGCCACTGTATTTAGTATAAAGCAATAGATTTACATTATATGGCAGATTATTTTACCTGAATATTAGACAGTCTTATACAATTAATTTAATGATTGTAAGAACACCTCGATACTCCTAAGGAAAAAAACAAATTGAGGATCTTCTCACTTTTACTCAAAAAATGAAAATGATTGTTAAGTTTACCTCAAACTATTATGTACTTTATGGATCAGATCTACATGGCCCACAAAGAACACAGAGATTCATATCTGGTTTTGGGCTCGGTTGGCAGGAAAACTAATTTTTACCTCTACAGGCTGTGTGCTTGCCAGGCCTGTTGTGAAATCCAGGGTGGAACTATATACATTAACCTTTACACTTGCCCTCCATAGTCATCTGCATATATACCATCTTGCTTCTTTTTGCATGTACAAGAACAGAAGGAGTAAGAATAGTAGTTCAGTGACCCACTTTTGTGCATACTTCTTTAGCTTTAATATAACACACCACAATTTTTTTTTCCTACATTAACTGAAGGCCCCTCCATGCTTGTATACATTAATCCATTCACCTTGTACGCTCCTTTGTACCCACATTACTGTGCACTGTGGTCACCTGGTCCACTATAGTAGCCAAATCTGCCCACCCTCATCCCTTCCCTGGCTAACTCTCCATCACTCTGCTTAGGCTGGAATTAATACAGAAGAAAAAAGATTATTATTTCTTTTCAAAGCACTGTCGAAGTTAAAAGGGGTTTTGAGCTTTTTTTGTGTTTTTTTTTTTTTTTACCAGAAAATTATAAAGCTGGCAAGTTAAGAACAAGTGAATGCTACCTTTACTCAGAAATTGTATTTAAGAATGAAAATTATATGCTATACAGTATTTTCTTGAATGTTACCATGGATAAATTGAAGAATGAATTTAATCTGCAAGTGTTTGTGGTGGGTTTTTTTAAAAACCAATAATCTGTAGAAATAATCTGTAGATCATTTAGCTTAATTTCCTTTATATCTAGCAAGCAGTTGTTACATGATACATTACAAAATATATCTGAGAAAAAAAATAATTAGGTGTTTTACCACATTTTTAACGCAGAACATAAACACAATTTTTTACTTTCCCAGGCTCTTTCTTTGTGTGTGTGTGTGTGTGTGTGTGTGTGTGTGTGTGTTGCTCCTCATACCCTCTCTTTCTCAACTCTGACAGGTATCTTCCAGTGTAAATAGAAATATAGCAAATCTTAGTCTTTCCCAGTCAAAATTGAGTAATTTGAACACATGTATCTTTATTGCTGCTCATTGTATACCATGCAGCATGGCTACTCTCCAAAATACACAGGAAATTAAAAGGACTTATTACTTAGAATAATATTTTAAATAAATACTGGTCACTCTGTCCCACCAGCAACTTCAGAACTTGTTGACTGATTATCATCAAATTTAATTTAGAAATAGATATTTCAGAGGAATTTAGCTTCCTATTTGTACGGTGGGAGAAGGTGGCCAGCCAGAGAAGAAACATCCCCTCAGAGCACAGATGAAGACAGAGCTTCAGGAGGAGCCATGATGCCAGTCACCTCCCAAGGCTACAAGAGAGAATTCCCACCTCCCAGCTGCACGGTACATGGCAGCCAGAGCTCATGGCCAGCCCTGAAATACAGACCAGGTCCAAGAAGTTCCAGTGCTCACACAACCACACTGTAAGCTCTGACATTTAAAGTAAATAATTAAATAAAATCAAATAAAATTGCTGTTCTACCTGTTCTCTTCTATTTGGCTCTGGAGATTTCTACAAATTCAAAATGGATTTAGGGAATAATTATAAAAACTCAAATGGCTGTCATTCATCAGCAGTGAAACTAGAACTCTCAAATCCTAAACCCTGTTTAGCACAATACCTTAGAATAGATGAGTTTTTACAAATACTTTGCAGGGCATAATCAAATGTCTTAGGCAGGTATAAACAGAGTAAGCTGCTGAATTGAGGCAGCAATGAAATGGGAGAATGTCCAGTTTCACAGCAGATAATTGTTTTAAGTAAATTTATTTGAGGAGTATAATCAATACTCAATACAAACAAGTATTTTACCAACTTTTTACTTCTTTAAACTTTTCCTTATAAATGTCCCATTTCCTTTAAAATACACACACAACATCTCTTTCCACTTAAACTGTTCATCTTGATGTCTTTTCTTCAGAGTTCTCAGTCTTTTTTTTTATTTGGGTTTCTTTTTTATAGATTTAGCAATATTCTTTTATTTGGGGGGGGGGGGGGGGGGGGGGGGAGCAGGGAGACACAACCAAGCAAATTCCAAAGAAAGAAACACTTCGTTGACAAAGAATTCAAAAGACCCTAACAGCTTTGAATGTACACAGCTTTTTTTTATAGTTAATATTCCATCCATTTAATACCTGTAATTATTTTCCCTCTGCAGCTTTGATGGGTAGTTATAGCCTGGAATAAAAACACTGTGGTAAGGACAACTGCACAGCAAGGTTAAGTGCCTTCTTGTCTTCAGTACCAATAATTACCTTTAAACAAAAAAAAAAAAAAAAAAAAAAAAAAAGGAGAAGCTGTTTTCAGGTTTGACAGTTAATTTGCTAATGAGTATGTGGACCCAATTTATAATAAAGTAATATTGACCAGAAAGAATCCTGCATTGGTACTCATCTGAATTATTTTATTGTTCAAGTCTCCTATTAAATAAATTGGAAAGGATTAATTTTGCAAGATGGATTGTCAGAGGCTGCTGCATAAACTAGATGCATGTCAGCACTAAATTTAATTATTGATCACAATACAATAGTGCTGAGTATTCCAATCCCCAAACAGCTTCCAGTAACCATCAGCAGATTCCAAATATAGAAACTGAAGGAAAAAAGTTTGATTGCAGATGACTACATTTTAAAATAAATAAATAATTTATTAGCACCCAATAAAAATTTAATTTTGAAGTACAATTCAGATCACTCACTAGAACGTAAAACAAGTAATCAGAAAATGAGAGTGCCTCCTTTCAAGTGACAAGCTCTAATGAAGTAGTATGAGGTTCTTTTTATTAGGGGATTCCTATGATTCCCAGTTCTGGAAGTGAAATTATATTTGGAAATAGAGGCTGGGAGGAGCAAAGTCCCTTAGTAAAACCCTTCTTTTTGCAAAACAAATGCAAACATTGCAGAACATACAGCAGAAAAGCATCACAGGAAAGAAGAGATGAGGGTGCATCTTTGGAAAGAAACCCATTTTCCAACTCTATGTTTTCTAACTGAAGAAAGCAGTCTAACAGGACAATCCCAGTGATTTCTAGAAGCAGTCAGTAGTGGATAGTTTTTCTTTTCATTTTAGAAAATTCAGAAGATTCACATGAGAAATGCCTAGCTGTTTGAGGTTTAGCATCTAGTCCGTAAAATCTCTCAGCACAAAGAAGTATGGCCTAATGAAATACTGTTGAGCTACTTTGCGAAGCGTTCCAATTCCAGAGTAACCAATTCAGAGCTACCTTAGATATAGGAATAAAGAGGTCTAGTAGCAGGAAAGAAGGCTACAATATACAATTCACATATTTTTAAAAAACACAATGTCAGAGAGTAATCTAACATTGGTATGATCATTGAAAAGCAATTTTACCCGTTTTATTCTATAGAGTTACTATTTAAATTCATAGACTTCATTAATTTTCATGTAAATAATATTAACGAAACCAGCATTTTTCTAGTGAATTTTTAACATGCATTCTGAAAATATTTCAACTTCCTCTGACATTTTAAACAATTCTTTCTTAATATATCTCTGCTTAATTTACAGCAAAATCAGTTTTCCAAGCCAGTATCAAACATCACGTTGCAGAGTCTGAGCCCACTTTGACATTATCATCATAAACATAACAGAAGCAACTCCCAGCTAATTTGAAGATTATTCCAAAAATAAGCAAGTCCTTCAGAGATATTTTTTTTTAAAGCAGCTACAAAGTTTTAACTTTTACTCACTGAAACACAGATCAATGTTAACTCATAAATCTGGGCTTCATCCAACACCTATTGAAGTCAATAAAACTGCCCCCTTGACTTAACCATGTGCTGGATCACGTCCTTTGTGACAGTTATAATGCACTTGCCAAATGTTACATCCCCAGACCAAGAGTGGTTTAAATAGAGCATTAAAAGTTTTTATTAAACTTTTGCTATAATCCAAAAACCCAAACACAGCTTGCCACTAAGCCCTGCTCCTGTAGAGTCTCCCAGGAGCACTAAACTCTTCTGATGAGTCTAAAAGATCGCTTGGCACACGCACTGGTTTTAGCAAGGTCTGTGACTGCCTTTGGCAGCCATTGAGCATCTTTCAGCATAACCTGCCCTTACATAGCCATGCTAGTTTAGTATTCCACTAACTCAGGCAAATTAATTCCTTCCAAAAAATCTCAAGTTATTACAAACTTCTTAAATATATGCCCCAAAGCCTATTTGAAGCAACATTGTATGGGCCTTTAGACACAAGACCACTCAAATCTGAGTAAAGCCAGGGGTTCGTAGCCATTCCTCATGATACTGAGCCTGGATACAAGATAGGTATAAGCCTTCCAGCTCGGGGGTACTAATAACAGAAGAGATTCCAGTCCGTTCAATTCCTTCTCCAGCTTCAGCAAATTATGGACATGCTAGCATTTAAGACACTGTCAGTATTTATATATAAAAAACAAAACAAAACAAAAAAAGCAACACCAAAAACCAAAACAAACCCACCAAAACCACACAACAACAACAAAAAAACCCCACTTCAAAACTGAATTATAGAGGATAAAGGCTAAAGAGTTAAGAGAATCTTTTGTGCATATCTAAGCACTCAGACAAAATATTTTGAGTTATAAATGAAATTATTTTCAAATACAGAAGGTATTTTTTACATTGTCTTCTCCTGAAAGCATGATTTCTCACATGGTTAGGTAGACAGTTGAAATAGATTAAAGCATCCATCCTGTCATCTCACCCCTGCTATTCCCATAAAGACTTAAACACACACTTAATTTTAAGCATATATGCAGTCCAGTGGGGAAAAATAAGGACTATCACTTGCTTAGGGAAAGTGTAAGAATCTTTGCTATATTAAAAATAAAGTCTTTTGAAGTCTCAGTAGCATTTTCCAAACACTGTAAAATGACTTTAAGAGAGACAGTTTTCACCTCAACTCAGTTCACTTAGCACACATGCAAAGGAAATTTGTTTCTATCCCAAGAGATTCACAACACACAAAATAATTATTCACTGACAAGACTGTAATTTAAACCTAATAGATGAAGGGGGGAACCAAAGGCAGATGTTTTCAGCAGGAATTATATGAAAAAAACAGTCCACAATCAATATTATTCTTTCATATTACTATTTCAATAATGCCTAGAGGCTGACAAATGTAAGGGAATTATCACGACAGATCTGTGCTTATAATTCCCTGAGTCCACCCTGTGATATTCTGACCTGGAAAATCTCCACAGCAGTTGTTGCATCCCACCTTCTTATTCCTCTACCTGTCATCTTCTGATTGAACAGATGCCTTTAATACAGTAAACATCTTTGTGGCTTTCCTCCACAGTAGTCCCATCATGGATGAAAACCATCTTTTTATTTTTCTTCGTCCCAGTAGCTCCTGTGAGATTTGAGCCAGCAGACGAAGGATCTTCCCCTCATGACACTTACTGCAATCTCGTTGGGCTACAGCATCAGGCTGGCTGTTGAACTTCTGCCAATTAGGCAAATGTTTCTGTTGCTATAGGTCAGGGGTCCTCAAACTTTTTAAACATGGGGCCGGCACGCAGATGCAGTGGCAGACAGTCATCTGTGGCTGCTCGGTTTCCCCCCGCAACCCCCGGCGGGGGGGTAGTGGTGGGGGTCTGTAAATGCCGGGAGCCGGATTGAGGACCCTGGGGGGGTGTATCAGGCCCACGAACCATAGTTTGAGGTCTCCTGCTAGGTGAAAACTGGATGACTGCTACTGCCATCCACAAGCCTGGTTGCCAAGTCTAGGAAGCGATAGTGCCATGAACTGAAGAGTTAATAGTGATACCTTTAATCCCCTGCATTAGGGTTGTAGGAGGGAAAAAACGTCTGAATTATAACACACGTATTAACTGTTTAGCAGTTATTGGACAATAACCTGCTAGTGAAGATTTGCCATATCTCCACAAAGGGGATTTTAACATTTGATGAGGTTCTGAGCCTTGTCACTTGCTTAGAGTCATTTGGAAAGGACTGCACCACTAAACATCAAAGCAGCCAGGGTGTAAACCAGAAAAGAGGGAGTCCTGCAGCCAGGACCACAGTATATGGTGGAGTCGCCACCCTGCATCAGACAGCACCAGTGAGAAAGGCATATCACTGCCCATCATGAATTGCGAACACAGAAGGTTATCAGCTTTTTCTTCCCTCAATAATTACTGATTTGAATCCACAACTAATACGTATCATAAATCAGACAATACAAGCAGTTTCACGAAGGTTGTTCAACAACTTGAAGCAGAATAGTTATTCCTGATTATTAAAAAATAAAATAAAACACCACCAAAAAAACAAGGGATGTATATGAGAAGTTTTCTTGCACAAATGTCAGAATAATGGGAGATAATATTTATAATGTTTTAATTTGTAAATGCCAAACCTAAATTTACACATTTGTTAATTTGTAAGAACTGTAAAATAGCGGTTGTATAGATCAGATAAACCCAAGCCATTTAATGTAATAAATTATGGTTTGAAATCTGTTTCACATTATGAAAATTTACCTTTACCTTATATTCAAGCCTTAGAATCAACTCTGAAAGAAGTAGTCAAATTTAAACTGTTTTTTTCCTCACAAGCCACCCAGAAATGCACACTATTAACGCGTTTGAAAAAATAATAGTCATTGCTTGCAAATAGCTTGTAAACATTTTAGTTTGCCCAACCGTGAAAAGCAAGAACTTCAAATATTTTCGCATAGAATTAAATGGTCGAAATTTCAACCCATACAGCTCAAATCTGAAAGCCAGTGTTGACTTTTATCATTGCTCTCACTCAAAACAAAGCACCTTTAAGGAAAAAAAGAATGAAAATGGTAACTTTCACCTTTACCATAATCAAGGGCACCAAATGAATGGCTTTGCAGGGGCTCTAAGACTGGTAAAATTGGCCCTTACCAAGTTTTTTATTCTCTATACCTCTTTATTTTTCTCTTCAAATATGAACAAACTAAAAAATCCTACGTGGAGGAAAATGATGAAATCCACCCAGAGAGAGTCATGGAGAGCAGCTTAGAGTTAAATAATGGAACAGCTTTGTGGTTACCATTCACACAGCTCTCGGAGTCAGGGCTATCAGGCAATGAAGTAGAATAATGAAGCTACTCCTTCAGATAAGAGATCGGCTTTATAAATATGATCTTTTGTACAGTAGCTGTAGGAGAACTGTACACTTGAAAATAAGCTTGTCATATGTCTGACAGTAGGTGAAGTGGTTTGGGTTTGTGTATGCTTATGAGTTTCTGAGAACTTTAGTAATTTTAGAGAAATAAAAACAGAACAAAGACATTCTTTAGGAGAAAAAGCTTTCCAGTACCTACAAGCTGGTGGCTGAATACACACATATGTGGTCACTAGCTACTTATATGCATGTGACTTGGAGAACAGGGCTCTCAACCTTCATTTCCAAAAGCACAGGGAATCTTTTTGCTTACATGGAAGAAACATTCCTTCTGTAACAACAGCACAGGGGTATATCCTTTTTCCAAGCTAGCACTAGGCTAACAGGGCAATACCTAATGAAATAACATAAATAGATCCGACATCCTGTCCCCAAGGGACCACTGGGCAGTAGCAAACACACAAAATATTGCATTATTGCTCAAACATTTTTTGTATATGCAGCAGCAGACATCCGCCAAGTGGTAATGGTAGAATTGTATTTACACGCATACTGAGCAATGTTTTTATTTCCAGTTGTGCCATATAAATAAATTCTAGAGAAATATGGAGAAATAGTTCTTGAAATTCTTGATGTGGATTAATACGTAACTCTAAAATCTTATCACACAAAGTTTACTGCACAACTGTTTTATTTCTTTTTTTCAGGGCAGCAAGTATTTGTTTTCTGTTTCGGTTGGCTATTTTTGTGATGTTAAAAAAATGACTGCATTCCCCGAGTTTCTGATCTATGGGTTTTGCTTTTCTTGTAAGATTACTCCAGTTCTTTTAATGCTATTAACTACACATACAAAAAAAAAAATGGCACAAACTTTTACATTATTAAGATAAAATGTTTCTTTTCTTCTATCATGTCTATCCACTGCCAGTGGAGTAAGCTCATCACAGTGATTCTCAGTTCACAGATTTAATATTCGATTTTAGGATAGGGTTTTGCTCTTTCTGCCACAACTCTGAAATCGGTGTTGTTGCTGCAAGTGGCAGAAGCCACATGAGCAGCAAAGCCACAAGCAGTATCTACACATAAAGTGGCAGGAGGCTAGAAGGAGCATCAGCAGGAGAAGTGTGTGATGTGGGTAGGGGGCTCTAAAAAAAGCTTTAAGAAACTAGGAATAGAATAACCAATTTTGCAGACACAAAGAGGAGAATGTTATGGAGCAAGTGTAAAAGTAATGAGGCTTCAGAAGTGGGAAGACAACTGGCAGCTGGAAAAACACACTAAGTTACTGCATGGGAAGAATAGATGTGGTCCAGGGGCTGGACATTAGACAGATTTAAGGAGACACAGATCATGTGCCTTTTCCTCTACCATTGACTTGCTGACTGATTTTAGAAAAAAACCAGTCCATTCTTATGTGTGCTCATTTCCTTCTCCTGTTCACCTCACCTATTTGGATAATAAATTCTCCGTGACAAAGACTGCCTTTTCTTGAGTATTTGTGCAGAACCTAGGGCAGTGAGATTTCAGTGTGTTCACAGAGACTCTGAAGTAGAACTATAATATAAATAATACAAAATAATAATGTGAACTACACAAAAAAGTTATATTTCCTATTATCTTTTTTTTATTATTGCCCAAGAGCCTTGAAATGTTTTGTGACTGAGTAAATTTCAGATCTTAATATGGTAAAAGCTACTCCACCGCATAAATAAATTTTAATTTCTATCACAAAACACAGTATGTTTTATACATTTAAGGAACCATTTCAAAGGCTCCCTTTGACTTTCAGTGGAAAACTAGTGTGCATCTCTTGTGCCTCTACAACTGTTTTGTATCTAGTTTTGAAGAAAGAGACAGAGGAAACCATGGCTGAAGAAAAAAAACCTGTAAAAACACCTCTGCGACACTGCTGCCTTTTCCGTTATTTCAGTGCTTTACCACACTCTCCAATATTTTCATCATGTATTTCATAATATTTTAAATAAATTGATACAAAGCAACAAAACCTCAGAAGTAACTACAGTCACTGAATAATTACAAGATCAATGCATCATTCAGCAATTCTGAGAACACAGTCAAATGACCTTGCTGAACAGATCTCTGCTAGCGCAGAGCAAGTGCAGTGCCAGGGAAAAGAAGAAAAATAGATAAATGAATGAGGAAAAAAAGCCAGAAGAAAAAAAAAGGAAAAAAAAAAAAAAAAGCATGCCAAATCTGAGTGAATCACCTGCACACTTTTTTTCCCCCCTGCTCTGGGCTAGTGCTAACCAGGGCAAGCAGAAGAAACCACATGATTTTGTAGAAGGTTCTACAGCCCCTATATTTTCTACCTTACTTTCTACTTGAAGGTTTCATCAAACTGGATTTATCCAGACTGCCACCATTTTCCTTTTCTCTCCTCATCACCACCTCTTTCTCTATAGTCATTCTGGATTTCGTCTCCCAAATAGTCTCTTTTTCTTAGTTCTTCTCACCTTGATTAGCCATCCCTTTTTTCCTCCCCCAGTCTTCTAGGACACTTATAACACTTTTTTCTTGCTCTGCTCTTTCGTGGTGCCTTTCAAAGTGAGCTGAGCTGCTGCATCGCTGAGGAATAGTTGTTTACTGAGGTTTCCTCTTTCCTATGCAAAGTAGCACTCAGAACAATAAGGGGAAGGAGAAAAGGGGGGAAAAAAGTGCAAATACAAGGACAACTGTGAGGAGTGAAACTGGTATGTGGAGGCCAGAGAGAAACAAGAGAAGGTAGAATTGGCATGAGAAGGAATTTATGCCAAGCCAAAGGGATTTAGAGAAAGGATCAAGAAAAGAGAGCTACAAGCAAAGGGGATAGTTCACAAGCAACCCCTTACTCACATTCATGTCAGAGGAAAATGTATAGAGATTGAAAGAAAAGGATACCAAACCAGAAAAAAAATGCTTTCATTCTAGGCAAAAAAAAAATCCCTAATAAATAAATTAAAACACAAAGGAAAACTAATGCAATGGTCAGAAAGGGAATAGAAAGAGCAGAAACAAAAATTGGAATGATGCAAAATATTGGGAGTGAAAAAAAGGCATTATTAAACAACTAAGTAAAAGTAAATAAAGTGGGGAAAAAATGTAAAAAAACTAAGGTGTAAATACTGTTTTCCCACCTTTAACTCCCTGTTATTTTTTCCATCTCAAAAAGCAAAGAAAGAGGAAGGAAGGAGTGGAACAAGGAACCTGGAAAGAGATGTGGGTGCAGTCTTTCATATCTGTGACCACCACCCTGACTTGTGATTTTTCTCTCTTAATCACCCATACGTCACTACATGGGCAAGGGTTGAAGAGCACAGATGGATTGACTGGCAAGACAAGACTGAATGTGGTGATAAGGGCTTGTTTTCTTTACAATTATGAAAAATAGCTGCCGTGTTTGTAGCTTAGTAGTTCCTTAGGTATCACAGCCACATGCATCAAATTATAAAATCACAGAACCATTTAGGTTGGAAAAGACCTTTGAGATCATCAAGTCCACCACTAAACCGTGTCCCTAAGCACTGCATCTATGAATTTTTTGAACACCTCCAGGGATGGTCATTCCACCACCTCCCTGGGGCAGCCTGTTCCAATGCTTGGCAACCCTTTTGGTGAAGAAATTTTTCCTAATATCCAATCTAAACCTCCTCTGGTGCAACTTGAGGCTGTTTCCTCTTGTCCTGTGGCTTGTTACCTGGGAGAAGAGACCGACCCCCACCTGCCTACAGCCTCCTGTCAGGCAGTTGTAGAGAGCGATAAGGTCCCCCCTGAGCCACCTCCTCTCCAGGCTAAACAGCCCCCGTACTCTCAGCTGCTCTTCATCAAACTTGCGCTCCAGACCCTTTATGAGCTTCATGACCCTTCTCTGGACACGCTCCAGCATCTCTACATCCCTCTTGAAATGAGGGGAACATATCTTTTGTTGACAGAAATGCTTCTCAGAAACAACTGGAAAACAGAATTTGGTTTTGCGTTAAGCAGCTTTTTTTAGCTCTGAAACTTGACACATGAGTTTGTTTTAAAGGTTAACCATATTTTAATTAATACTTGGTATTAAACCCGAAAGGAAAGGGGAAGCAACAGTCTGTCTCTCCACTTATCAGTAAAAATGGTGACATAAAACTAGAAAGTAACCCACCCCCAAAAATAGAACATACTATAACAGGAAGAAGTTGGTAAAAATCTATTTTCTTACCCTGATAGAACTTTCAAGATACTTTTTTTATTCATATCAGACTGTTTCTGATACCCAAATCAGAAATACAAAATCCATGTTTTTCATAAAAAGCAACACAACAGATCAGACTTACTTGAAACATTTCTTGTTTTAACAATCTGAAATATCTGGCATGGTTTTACTTTTTTGCTATAACTAGTTTGTATTTTTAAATATATAGTTTTTACCCAAACTGAATTTTTTCTTGATAAAATAAGACATTTTCTACCCACAAAACCAAGAATGAGAAATTAAAACATCCTTTGTCACAAATATGTTTGAGTTCAGCAAAATGCCATTTCCCAACAAATTTTAAACACAATTTTTGACCAAGAACACTCTTTCTTGATTGCCACTTCATCTCATGTGAAAATGTCCAACAGTTATTTACTAGAGAGTAGATGAAGGTGTCTGAGAAGGAGTGCCACACACTTCAGCACACAAGAGCTCATCCTGCTAACAAGTCAGTTTCCCTGTCTGATAAGGAAGAGTGCTTGCAGATCATCTGCACTTAGGTGCCTGCAAAACACCCACATTCCTTACATACCACAAAAATATACTTCTTTTCCCAAAGGCTGCAGTGATGCAATCCTGACATTAACTTAAAACTATGACTACCTTACACACAGAAGCAGTTCGGTATATTTAAATTCTACAAAACAGTTTTAACAAGTTTGTAATCTATCATTCATTTTCTGCTGTGGAGACTTCGTATTCTCTAGCTTGTCTCTTAGATTCTGTTCCCCCATCCTTTACTGCATTCCATTTCATTCGGTTTATCTTTTAATATCTACTATATATGAGAAATACTCAAACAAGGGATAAATAAAAACAGTTTTAGCAATCATTTCCTTTTTTTTCACATGATGTTCTGAAAAGTACCACATGACAATGCTGGCAGATGTTGATGCATGCAACGTTTTAGCTAAGCCAATGATTGACATGTACACCATTATTTCTGCAATCTGGGCTGAGTGTTACACAGAGTAAATGTTAATCCTTATCCATTCAGTTGTTTCTTGACATTATTCATTTTTTTCCCTCCAGTGTAGGAATGACTTGTTTGTTGCACTCCTAATCCTGTGCCTTTGTGCCAATGGACACCAGACTGCAATGAACGCACCTGGACAACTATTCTCTGATGAGACTATGGAAATGATTGCCGTTGTAGCAAATGCCTGCTAGCAAAAGCTATGGTAAGTGACTCATGGGGAGCCAAAGAACAATTCTCCTAGCTTCAATTAATAGAGCTTTACCTAGAGATTTTGTGTGCTCGTGTAGGTATCATTTTATCAAGACTGCTTTGCATGCAGAAAAGATGCCTCACAATATAAACCTATACTGCAGCCTGTTTTAAATTAGGTCCTCTATGATATGTGCACTCAGGAGATGGAAGACTTTTTCTGGGTTTAATTGGATGTTAGATTGTGAGAGTTTCAAGGAGTGAATGGGGCGGGGGGGGGGGGTGGTGGTGGTGGTGGTGGGGTTTGATGCCATGGCACATAAGGTTGGATTAGCAATAAGAAGAGAGCATATTCTGAGTAAGCTACCCAGAAAATGCATTTGCAGCAGGAAAATTACCTTGGGAAAACCAAAAGCAGGTCTAGAAAAGGTTTTGATTTGAGAATATTTTTCATCTTAAGTCTTGCCCTGAACAAGTCGGTTTTGTGTAGCAAAACAGAGCAAGCTAGATTTAACAAGTTGTATAAGACTAACCAATTTGCAGAAGGTAAAAGCTGTCACAAGAAATTCTTGCACTAAGTGTTTTCAGGACCTTTATGCAGAAGTCAGAGACATGCATTATAACGATCATCAAACAAACAGGCAAAAAAGTGGTGAGTAGATGACGATCCTATTCCATTCTGTTTCTAAATTTTGGTACTCCTCTGAAAAGGGTGAGCTGGACTGACAACAGGTCATGGACCTGGGCATTTTGCACCTCCCACTGTTACTCTTTGGAGCTTTGATTTCTTGTGCTTTGTTTTACAGGTAAGAAAGTAACAAATTCAACAGGTTGGAAACAAAGCTATGAAGACAACATTTCTTGTGGTATACTGGTCCAATCATTGTAACTGCAGCTCTAAGGAAAACCTACCCTTTTTATCTACCCTGCAGAGAGCCCGAATTTTGAATTATTTTAACTAAGCAAGTATTTTGTTTTCACTATACTTTATGACAATTATCTATTGTACAGAACATTATAAAGTAATGGCCAAAAGACAAACACTTTGCACCTTGGTGGGTCCTCATCTGCTCAAAACAAAATGGAAACCATTCCAACTTTTGTCAGACTTGTTTTGAACATATGATGTCTATAAGGTTAAGAGATATTGCAAAAGGAAATCAATGGCAGACTGCCATATAGTATTTGCAGTATTAGGACATGCATCCATGCACTGGTAATCTAAACATTACAATCTTAAAGGTAAAGTTCATTTGCTCACTAAACCATATGAAAAATATCAGTATATATTTCTGACTGAAAATATTTCTAGTAGAAACATTGGTAAGTTATTTTGTGACACTCCTTTACAGATTCTGATTTTGCTTCTTGGTCCAAGAGCATGCTACTTGCACACAAATAAAATAACATTTGATATTTAGGGTAGCTTACCAGTTCACAGGTTGCAAAATGAGGAAAAGCTGTATTACCTCTTTGGATATGTTTTGAAGTGCCTGTTCAAAACAGAATATTTGGCAGTGTCTAGAAATAGTTAATACAACAAGCTGGACAGGGGGTATGTGTGTGATTATATTTTCTCCCAAAGCATGGATCTGGTAAGTTGTAGATTCAGCATGCAGATAAAATTTTAAGACTAATTCAGCAAAAACCTTCCCAGTATAGTCTGTATAAAAATCATGTAAACCTCAGATAAACAGGTTGTCTTCAAAATGAGATGATCCAGGCAGCATTCCAGAACATAACTGTAGTGCAATGAACCTGGAGTGGCCCTGAAGAGAGAGATTCTTTGACCAGCAGTTAAATCTGTAACAATCCTTTGAGAAACTGATGCAGCAGGGTAAGAAAAGAGAGCAGGCACCTGGCAGATGGCAAGTTGAGATGACTGCAAAGCAAATTTCTACTAATGCTGAATGACAGCATACTTTAAGATTTAAAAGATAAAGGATCTTTATAATCAAAATCTGCATTCTACATCTCTCCCAGGTGTCACGGGGTTTGATAGTTGTCATTATTAGAGTAGGTATCATCTATCCAGCAGCTGGATTAGAAGCTGAGACGAACATTCACAGCAGCCCAAACCAATATGTTGGCTTGCCCTGGAAACCCATGCAATTGTTAAAGTTCTTGTTTCTCTTGCCTTTAAAAGTAATCCTGACAGTAAGCAAACTGGTGCTTAAAATATTCCCCACTCCCCAACCCCAAAAGAGCACCGAAATGATTGCCTAAACATGGGTGTCCTTCAATAGATAAGTCTCCTAGAACAAATTTTCTAGCAAAATTCTCTGAAATAGAAATAAAATCAACTCCATATGATCAGTGACCATCTGGAGTTGCCATGGAATGAAGCAATCCATGACTGTTATGAAAAGCCATCACAGTTATGCTCATTCTTGGTAAAACTGTGCCCCAGGCAAAAGGATGGCTATATATTTGTGGAATATATTGCTGATATCTAAGCCATCAATATTTCTATAGTTTTGAAATAAATGAAGGTTAGTTTGAAAGCTTTCAGACATTCTTAATGGGGAGGCTCATCTGCTCTGGAATGATGTCTCCCGGGCTTTTAAGTGAGCCAATACCTGTTAAATATTTTATAGTCCAAATCTCTGTTAAAAAAGAAACAGAGCCAAGTACCTCTTTACCGTGTTTCTGAATTTCTCAGGTGTTGGTTCAAGGCTGTGAAACGGGGTCCCCTAGAAACCACAAACTATTAACAAACCACATCATACTCTTTCCCAAGGGAAAGCCCTGCTTCTTCACCTTTGTGTTTTTAATATAAAAGCATAGCAGTATGTACAGCTGGTGACAAGCTATACCTGATACTATTGTTCTTAGTAGTTTCCTAACTACTAGCTGTGATTTAGCTAACTAAAAAGCTGCAGGAGGGGTATGTCTCAATTCCTGCAGTTCACCATCTTTATTGGACAGAGATCTGTATTTTATTTTTTTCCAGTAGAACAAAGAACCACAGGTAACACATTTCAATCTTTTCATCAAAATCAAATACATCATCCAATTGTCAGGCAACTGAGAGAGTGGCCAAGGTCTGTCATAGGACTTGACTATAAGAAAGTTATATTTGTCAGTTTTTTTGCAAAATATGCAAAGCTTGAGAGCTTCCCTTCTATAGGGAATGTTATGCTAAAGCCCAGAGTACCTGCAGACAGAGAAAGAGGAAATTTCCTGATGAAGATGGTGATGAAGTCACCTGTGCTACTTTACGTAATGACAGTTAAATACTTCTGCCTCTCATTGCTTCTGCTTGACTGTCAACCAGTCACTAACATAACCTCACGGCACATTCTGCATTACTCGTCCCTGGATTTTGAGTCTGGGAAAAGAAAACGGATTTCAAATGGAGTTTAAAGTATGATATGGAAAAAATAGAGTCCCCAACATGAGCCTTATGGTGCATACCCACAGACCCCTTAATTCCTCACAGCTCTTAGCCTTTTGGTACCCTACTTTGAACTTCTGTAAAACTAGGATGCTGACCTGCTTCGTGGGTGGGTGATTATAACACCGAATTAATATTTGTAAATTACTGTGATACATTTGAATGAAAAATGTAGAACTGTAAAGAATGATGATTACGATGAACCTCCAATTCTTTTTTAAGTTGGTCCATCTGTCATTCTAAACTATCTTGAAGCAGGCTATTATTCAAAAAAGTTAAAACTGGTTGCGCAATACTAGTTATCAAGACAGTCCACTGTTTTAACTTAGCAAGTAGCAAAAGGAAAAAAAAAATCTTCACTTATACTTTACAGTCCTTTTCTATTTATATGGCTTTTATACCATGGTAAATGGTATAGCTGTTCTGTAAGATACCTCTGTATTGTTGTACAGAAGAACTTCAGATTTAACCTGACCTACTCAGAATGGATATCTACACTACAGTATGTTATGAGACCTTTGTGATACTACTTTGATAATTTTTTGCAGACCTCCATTAGAAACATGGAAAAGCTACTTCAAGAGTGCACACTTACAGCTTACTGTTTACCTATACACTCATAAGATCAAAACCCCTGGTCTTACTGTTTTTGTTAACAAGGAGCACTAAAAGTCTTCCCACATACTGAGTTTTGGTTTCCATTTTACAATCTGAGATGACAGACGGCACAAAAATGATGAGAAAACTGTGGGGAGGCTTCCAGAAGATTGATTCTCTCATCAGCTGATTCTTTTCTAGTTAGTCTTTTATTGACTACAAAGGTATAGCCAATGCAGAAAAGGAAAACCGGACTGCCCTGTTTAATCCTGAGGGCATTGGCAAAAGGTGATCACTTTCTGAGAAAACAGAGGCCTACAAGGAAATCAGCACACTGTATGAGCCGTTAAGCTGATTTAAACACACAGGGGATGCCTGGGGTTGAGCTCAAGATCTCTGAGGTGTGAGATGAGAATGAAACCATTGCACAGACTAATATTACTGAGCTTTAGTAGCAGGTGGTATAGTTGATCAGTCAGGAACCTGTCATTTGAAGAATAGTCCAATAGATCTGAGACACATGAAAAAATTCTTCATTTTTCCCCTCCTCTTCCTCACGAAGAATAAAAATACTGCGATTGTGAACTTTAGCAATTACCAGCTTAAAACTTTTCACAGTTTATGCAATTATACGCAAAATGGCAGAACCAAGATACAGAGCACACACTGGTAGATTGTACCAAAAAAAATTCAAAATGACATAATAAGCATTTGGATCCATGATTGCAGTAACACTGTCTGCAGTTCTGACACATCAGATTCCAACAGAAACCATGATCAGATGACAGAAAAAAGAAATTCACATAGGGATATATGATGCCTCAAGCACAGCGATATTTACTTTGCATTAAAATGTCTGAAACACATACTGCAGCACCTATATTATGTGCATGCTTGGAGGCTGTTCATAGCAACTTAAGGGAACTAGCAGTGGGTTCCTGGTATGTGCTTCTCCAGCAAACAAGAGCCACCATTGAAGGAATGAAAGTTAATGCCTGCATGTTTCTGGGATTAACAGACTCTGCCTGTAATGCAAAATTTTCACCAGGTTTCCCACATACATTTCATTATTCAGAACTCAAATTTCTTGCCCTTTTTCCCATTTCACCTTAACTCTCCTCCAAATTCTCAGATAAAAACCTATTACTACTAATTGGTAAGCAATATAAAAATGTCAAACCTAAGCAAGTCAGGCAAAAAAATTTTCACATTGCATAGGCCCAAATTTCAGGTGTCATCTTGCACAAACACATCTGTAGATGCTCTTCTGATAAACAAACAACTTGTTCCTGGTTTATTTGGTTTTAAAATTTCAGTATACAAGGGCACATCATTGGTGTATCTTAACAACAACTGGTTGATGTTAATAACCAAAATAATTGCAAGTTTTTGAAGTTCACATTTCAAAATCCAGCATATACAAGTATTAGGAGAACTTGTATAATTTGTGACTAATTAATCTTGGCATTCAGAAGTACAACCACAAATCGAATAGGCAATAGGTGCATAAAATCCAAGGTTAAATATTTCAAATACATATTTATATTTTATATATATTACATATTATAATAAACCAAATGTGGACACCATACAGACATCTGGTACACCAGCTACAAATGCACGATAATTTCAGATTCATTTTTAGCTAATGAGTTAGTGTGGCTGAGATAAATTGCATGCAAGGCAAATTATCCTGTGAGAAAAATCTGCCCTCTAGATGGCATTTAACAGAGTACATCAATGACTATCTTCCAAAACTGTCAAAAATTTTGACAAACATGGCACAGCTTTCCTGGATGATATTGTGGAATATTGTAATTCTCCATGATAGAGGTCACCATACAGCAGCTACCACAAACCAACTGAAATGGCGGCATGACAGAACTTTTCAAAAAAGTTTCTTCACCAGAAAATGTTGTGTATGGTCAGATTTCTGTTACTACATAACAAAATGTTATGTTGCTTAATTTCACAATCAAACATGAAAGCACAGTCACCTACCAGAATTTTAGTTAGCTTATTAAATTTGCTAGTGCTTTTTCAACTAAAAATGCACAGCCTTTATTCTGAACTGAATTTTGACTGCATGCATAATGGGTATTAGTTTAAGGTCTTCATACAGAGACTGTCTTCAGTCTTTCTTGTAAGTAAAGTGCCAAGCACACTGCTGGTCCAAGAGAAATGCATCTATTTTAAATTACTATTAGCATAAAAATAAACAGTATTAACCATAATTCTATAACACCTTTGACTTGACAGAAAATACTTTCATTTATGGAAATAGAATACTCACAGACTGAGATAGAACTACCTGAGAGAACACTCATGCTCAGTCCATGTTCAAAACTGCTGGGTTTTGGGGTGTTAGAGTCAGCAGTAAAGCACTTTTTTAGACAATGCTTATGGAATCACTGCTTTCTGGGAGGATTTTAGGGTTGAGCACCAACTAGATAAAATTTTGCACGTATTATATTAGTGCATCATACTACTTAAGTGCTTCAAATAAACTGAAAAACATAACACATGTCACACTATGTCATTACCAACTTGCTATAAGAAAGGTTCATATGAAACTACATCATCAATATGTTGTTTTCCAAAACCAATACTTTGTGAGTCTGTTTTTCAGAGAATGACTGAAGATTTCTCTTTTTAACATTTAAATCTGAATCAAGCAACTGCAGAAATTTACACTGACAAAGGGATGGGATTAGCTGACTCTTGCAATTTTTTCATCTCATTGCTTCAAAATTAGCTCGCATGCCCATAACCTTTGGGCTCTGTACATGATGCAATAACTAGCTTGGTGCCAGTATAACTTTTTAGACACAGACAGGGAACATTTTCTAAGAACAATACTAGAAACACAAACTCTTCAAAAGATAAAACATATAAAACTTAATTGCTTTCTAGCTGTTATCTTCCTTAGAAGGTTCAATCGTTTATTACACCATCCGGGCAAAATCATACCTGAAACCTTCCAAGAGAACAAAGGTCTTACAAAATCCATAAAGATGCTAGATAAACTGAAGAAGTGTATCAGACAGGTATAACCAAGCACATGTGCCCAAAATACATTGGTAAATCCCTCAGATATCCTCATGCTGACACAAAATAGTCTGGTTTTGAGAGTGGAAAACTATGACAAGACAACCAATGCAACCAGTATTGCTGCTCTCCTTAACTTTGCCCCAGGTGAAAGTTGTCTTCCAAGTGTTTATTTTTTTTTCCCTATAGTTGATACTATGTTGGTGTGTTTACACTAAACATCCTATTACAATCAAGCCCTTAAGTAAACTTTGTAAAGGAAATAGAAGCTATTATTTCTAAGGCTGTAGCATGCAAGTGTTACTTCACTGAAGAACAGCTTACTGATCCATTCTGGCACACTAGGTGCTTTGCCACCTTCTTTGTGGTGCATGTCATTTGCATTTGTTACAGCCAGTAACTGCAGAACTTTTCCTTCATACCTTCACCACTACAGAATCCTGTTCAGTCACTGATGTGCAGCTCAGGATAACATCCTTTTAAGTGACAATTTGGAATAAACTATACATAAAGCAGGTAGATGACTCACATTTCAGAAGCAGAAAGTGGATCTCCATATTACACCAGGAGAAACCTATCCTCTTTATCTAAGGTCTTCCTTAACTGCCAACCATTTTCTTCTCACTCCCCACAAAGATTAATTTACAGCAATTCCGTGTTTGCAGATTTTGCCATTAGAGATAATGCATAATTTGTGCATATATATCTCCTGACAAACCTATATCTGGACAAACTCAGGTTATTAAAGGGAAGTTGTAGGGTTGCTTCCATTCCCACTGCTGCATTTTGGGCTTTGCACTCACCCATCCCCTAGCTCATAATACCCTTTTTTAATAGGGTTGCTTCCATTCCCACTGCTGCATTTTGGGCTTTGCACTCACCCATCCCCTAGCTCATAATATCATTTTTTAAAAGATTAAGAAAAACCCTTCCTGATCATTGCTCACTCCTCAGAACTGAGGTGTCAGAACAAAATTCTCCACCCCTAACCTTGATCTTAGCGTATGTTTTATCCTACTCCTTCATGACAATGACACCAACATTAAAAGAGAACAAAAAAGGAGCACTAGCAGCAAGAATGTTGAAGAACTTAATGATATAAAGATTGTTAAGAGACACAAAACAGACCACTTCCCCCCCACACCCCCCGGAAATATAACAATTATTTCAGCAGGCTCAAGATGTTAACTTCATTTCATAACGTTAAAGATGATGACAAAATACTACCTTCTAACCATGATAACAATATACACACACACACACACACGTGTATATATACAGTACTTATATTTTTGTAAAACAAGATTTACTCCTAAAACAGTAAACTCTGCGTTAATATGCTCCTCCTCCCAACACAAATTCATGAAAACAGGTGAATGCCACATCCATTCCTTGTCTATGTATAAGAATAATATGTCAGCTTTGAGGCCTAGAATAACCCATATTTTTTTTTATTTTTTATTATTCCGTGTTTTGGCTGGTCACTGATGACCCCTCCTTGCCACAGCACAAGTTGCTGAGGCTGTGAAAGAGCGCAGGAGTAACCAGCCAACGACATTATAGAATAATAAGGACAAAGTTGCATTGCATATTGCTGTCCTTACTCAAGCACTCCGCACAGCATCCAAAAGGGGAAAATTAACCCTTTACTCATGCCTCCTAATCATATTTCTTATTACTCAAGTAAAATAGAGCAGGATGTCCCGCTAAGCTAGAGCAAGCAAAGTAGGATAAAATTCTCAGGGAAAGGAGGTTATAATTAAGGGTATTGCTTGCCTCCTCATTCTGCCTTTTGTGTCAAAAAAAAAAAAAAAGTTGCTAGTGAGGAGGACATGGAAGTGTCTTTTGTTATCCAAAGAAACGAACTATAGTTTTCATCCCACTAGGGGTTTCCACAGTAAATGGAGCTTTTCTTTCCTTCAGCCTTATTTTAACAGTTCTCAGACTGACAAGCTGCTATAAGCATCAAGTCTCCTCTATTGGAACTGCACCAAGGAAAAACATCCTATCTTTATCCCTCAAGACAAAAAGAATTAATTTTAATGTAAAAACAAAAAAAGATGCAAGTAGGGAAAACATGAAATACTGATTTTCAATACAGGCATAGCAAGAGCTTATAAAAATTCAGTGCTTAATATATTTTCATATTCACACATATGCATACAGATACACATAAATAAATTGTGTATCATATATGCATACGTTTGTGTGTATTTCATAGGTTCAAATAAAGTGATTGCTGTGCTTTTCTACTTAAATTCCAGGCATCTGATATTAGTTTCTTAAGTTAATGAGCCTGCACCCTTATCTTACTGCCCATATTGTATATGTTTTTCAAGCTGCCAGCTGTGCATCAGAGCTGCCTCATGATGTTCATGTTTGCTTATAGGCAAAAAAATTGAACAAGTATTTCTTAAGAACCCTGAAATTTACAAAGTAATGACACAGAAATGCCCCTTATTTTCTGGTGTCTTTGCTACTTATTCTATTTTCATTTTGTTTCTTGTTTGTTTGGGTTTTTTTAAAAAAGAAATATGTACAAAGTTTTCTATGCTTTCATTGGAGGGAAAAAAAATAATATTAGATTCACAGGCCTGATGCAAAGATTCCTTCCCCCATGACATAAGTGAAACTAACTCAGGCCAGGCAGCTTCTGGCTTATAGGGCACTACAGCTGAGGAATTAATTGCACCTCAGAGGTCCCCAGCTGAATGGAGAAGCCCACCAAGGACTGTGGGAGCCAGAAAAAGAGGAATGAAGAGACATAAAACACCCCCTTAGAGAAATGTCTTTTGTCAATTCTCCTTGAGTTTAGCTCTTTCATATTTTTCCCCACTGCCAAAATCAGCACAAAATGATTTTTATTTCTTTTTTTCAGTTACAACAGTATCAGGAAGAAAGCACAAAAGCAGCTATTTGCATAGCTTTAAAATGACACCACTGTTGTTACTCTTAACAGGATTTACACATTCAGAGGCTTTCCCACCAAGCTAAATGGAAACTTTTGGTTCATTTCATATTTGAGTCAACCTGAGCTCTTCATTTCCATCCAGATTTCTATTTGAGGGAGAGAATTCAATAATCACTTGATAATACTTGCCTGGGGAGTAATGTATTTCATTTTTGATAGAAAAATAAAATATCACAAGTGTTCCATTATTATAAATTGTCATGGCACAGGATAAGAAAGTGGGGTTTATGTACAGTCTACACCTTTTAATAATAGTTTTAAATGTTATTTTTTTAATTCAGATTTGGATAGGTTAAACAGAATTGAAAGAAATCACCAAGCACTTGTGAAGGATACTAGTAGTATGGTCAAATGCTTTGAAAAAGAAAAATCAATAAATTTGTAAGCCATTTTTAAAGAAGCTGGAGCTAGTTACTATTTATAATAAATAAATAAAATCACTCCTGTATGCCAGTTAGTCGTCTGCAAGAATGCTACCACTGCCCCAGCTGCAGAAAAAGCTCTACGGTTAGGTGTTCTGCTTTAGGTGTAGGGGGGGGGGGGGGGGGGGAGATTAATTAGAAATAAAGGCAAGAAGATAATTACGTCAAGAAAAAAATGCACTTGTCCTTTGTGCCCTGACTTTGTTTCCTACTTACATACCCACCACTGATTTCCAGTAAGGAGAAAATGGATAACTCAGGGGTTTTTTTTGGTTTTCATTGGTCTGAACATACTAACTGAGGATCAGAAGACCCACCACTGACTTTAGTGTCTGGATTAGCCTACAGGTGCAGCATTTAGGTTTTCATAGCTTTAGCTGTGATATGTATAATGAGAAAGAGGTAATAGGATACACTTTTTTTTGTATTGTCCCCCTTGGTGCCTGCAATTTCATGACTAAAGCTGTTTGTCTGTTACGTATCACAATTCTTAGAGAAAAGCAGAAATATATATATTAATTATGCTGGTGCTTACTGGATAAGCTTTTCTGAATGAGCATCTACACTCCCTGCTGAAGGATGCAATCTAGACAGATTTGAAAAGGGTCAGTAAGCGTGGATTGGCCCAGTTCCAGAGCTAGGTGACACGGCCAAAACACAATAAAACAAAATGACAAAGTTAACCTCACAGTAATTTTAGCAACATTAGAAAGTCTTTAGCAGAGGTGCACTGACACTAAGGGGAGGTGATTGAATTTTAATTTCTTTCTTTAATCAAATGTATCTAAATTCATCATCCCTGAATAGCAAAACATATCAATAGCCAACTAGAAGATCATGCACAAAAGACAAAAGATCACACTCTTCAAATTCTGAGAGGCTTTATGCATACTCGTCCACATTCTTCAATCTTCAAAGGAGGTCATTCATATAAATTCAGTAAAGACAGTAATGTGTGAATCTGATGCTACCCTGACCCCTCTTCCACCTTCGAAAGCAACTCTAAAAGCTTAAACAGTAAAATTCAAGCAAAAAGGCACCTCCACTGCTGCCAAACAGATAGATAGCCTATGCCTGAACTCAATTTACAAAACAGAGACATCACTGTATGTTAGCCACTTTAATGGATTCAAGTTTATTTTCAGAATATACATCTACCTTCAGCAAACTGCAAAGCCCAAACAGAATAAAAATGCTGAGAGACAGCAATCTATAAGTAAAACAGACATTTGAAAGAACAAAATTAACAAATCATAATAATTATTTTATTTGCATAGCAAACAAGGGGTTTGCCTTCAGAATTTGCCACGGCAGGAACAACAATAAGGCTTGTAAATCTACTAATCCAGAAGTCGAAAAATATATTGGACCTGTTCATGCACAATATATTGCAGAAAGCTGTCAGGAGCTCTGATATAGTCACCCTCAGGTCTAATCCCATTATATCGGATGAAACACTACAAGCATTCATACAAGACTAACCCTAACCAAGAAACGTCAGGAAATCCCTATAGTACCGTAGGTGTCCGGCCTTAAGCATTGCTAGAACAGCAACAAGCTTCAAGCAATCTATGAATCTAGAAATGGCAGCAAATAGGATTGCTTTCAGTTTATGAGCTGGTAAGCCTGTTTCATAGAGCAGTTCGCAGTAACCGACAGTTAAAGCATTAGGTCATCCAGCAATGCTTGTGCTACATGCCAAGAGGCATGGTGCCATGAAGACTGACAAAACTCTAACACACACACACACACACACAAATTATGACAAATGTTCAGCTGAGGTAGCCGTATCTAGAGAAGATGAGCAAGAGTTCAAGAAACTGTTCTAAGCCATAAGCATTGCTAGAAGGGAGCATACACAAAAGTAAGGAGAAAGTTTCTGACTGGTTACTAAAACCATGGAAACAGTTGCAACAATCGTGTGTTGGTACTAAACAATCCGTCTCTTCCTCAAAACATTTCAACAGTCTCAAGCTGCTATTTTTACTACTTTCTTGGAACTTATTTTTCTTCTTTTTCCTTGGAATTAATTGCAACTTAAATTCAAGGTAGAGAATGTTTTCAGAGATAATCTTTTTGGTGCTTTTTTGTGCCATAGAAGAATTTGTTTGTCACATTGCAATGTGCTTAGTTTTGAAGGTAGTCACTTAATATCTTTTGCATTCATTTCATGGGTGGAACAAAGCAATGACCTAGCTAAGAATTTAGAAACATCATTTCTGCTCTTCCTACTGACTGAAACAAGCAAGGTGCAAAAGGACAGAACAGTGAGTCATATTTCCTTCCATTCACTCAGTAAATCAAGCACAGAGATGAAAACACACAAAAGATATTAAGACTAAACCTGAAAGAGTTATTGATGAAAACATCTCCAGAAAATGTAGAGGAAGCAAGTGCTCTACATTATTGTAAATGGATGCTAGCAGCAAACTTGGCTAGGAATATTTTTATCAGTGCTATGTCTAAACTGTACTGGAACGAGACAGAATAAGAAATGGAATAGTATAAAGAACAAAAGATCTATATAAGACTTAATTATTTCAATTCCTGTTATATGCAGTCTTCCAGAGAAACTCAAGGAAGAATGACTCTGAACTAAGTTTATATTCTCTTATTTAAAGTTGATTACCTGTTTGGTATTGGTACATCATGACTTTAAAATTACTTAATACACACGTAAATTTTAGAGAAGAACATCTTCCAGCAGCCTGCATATTCTTTAAGGAGCATATCAACCCTTACACAGAGGTTTAGTAAAAGGTCTCTCTCCCATTTTGGTCCACCAAGTCAGGCATAAATACAGAACAAACTTTACATGGACTTGCTGCACAGATATAAATTTCCCCTATAAATCTATGTCTATCCCCTATAGTATCTATGTCTATCTAGCATTTAGCTGAACATCATCTCTTTTTCTTTTTTCTTACCTCCACAATTTAGAATTGCTTTACAAAAAAAAACTAGGAGAAAATTCCAGCCTGAATCTTAGAAATCAGGTTCAACTAAATTAGAATGAGCTCTAAGGCATAAGAGGTGAAACAGCTTATTCCACTAAATCCATGATGACAGGAAAAGAACCATGAGGATAGACGAGTAGAATCATTTTTCTGTTGGAGCACAGCACAGATGAAATGATTTCTTTAAAGAACTTATTTTTTTAATGTTGTAAGTTTCTTCTTAAAAGCGCTGGGTTTGCTTGGAAATGTAGCCCTTCCTCTAAATTAATCAAGCTCCTCTAAATTAAAGGTTCAATGTATTAATATATTGGGGAAAAAAAGGCTTTTGATCTTCCTCATCACTAACAACACAAGATAAGCCACAAGATCTCTTGTCTGTACCAACTCCTTTCCTGCTTCTTTGAATTGCCAAGCTGTTTTCCTTACCTACAAGATGAACATCCCAGTCCTCAGAGCACAATACCTCAAGAATGCAGAATATATAAACTTTGGCATTTGATTGGGAACGTATCTTAAGGAAAGAAGAACAAATCTGTCAATCATGCTCTCACAGGCAGAAGGCAACAGAGCAGTGGTTTAGAACAGGTGCTTTGTTGTTATACTGTATCACAGAAATTTTGAAGGTGGAGAAAAACAGTCTTTCTTGTTCCCAAGCCCTGCTTAAATCTGGAATTTTTAGGAAATTAAGAAAATTGCATTTAAGAACGTATACTATACAATTTATCTGGCTCATGTAAAGTACTTTTAGAGATATTTATTAACTAAATAGACACAAATTATTTACATTTTAACATTGATATAGTTAGAGATGAAGGGAATAACATTGTATTGCGTTTAAGATCCTAAAAAGCCTAAAGGGAAAGCTGGACCAATAGAAAGATTTCTTTTAAAGCTAACCAACAGAAAACCTGGCTACTTGCAACTCAGAAGCAGTACTTGCACTGGACTTCTGCAAAAGTGGAAAACTTGTGCATGCCTCAGAAAAGGAGAGGTTCATATCTGTCTCTGTTCCTCATAATGCAGTCAGTATAGTACACTGTAAAGGATTAACAATATATATGTATACCAAATCCAGATTTTTACAGAAATTCTAGATTTTTTTTTAATAGAGCCTTGCTAAACTTAAACAATATCAAACCACTCATGAAAGTCAGCAATTCAAAATTTTCAGTTGGTTTGACTGAATTGCCTCCAAATGCGTACAGACAGGCATATGCACACCCAGGTATTCTATATGCAGGAATTATTGAGGCCTAGGGCTACATCTTTCAAAAATGTAGATTATTATTTTTGTGTGATGTGTCACACATTATTTGAAGTGTTATTTAAAACATTTCTCTTGGATTTCAGTACTCTTTTACTAATTATTTGGAGATTAAATTATTGCTTTACAGAAGGTGTTGCTCAATTCTTCCTAAAATCCTTTTGTGAAAGGAGGAAGAGTGGAGGCAAAAAAAGGTAGAAGAGTTCTCTTTTTTCCACGAAAATTCCTCATTTTTCTTGTATTTTGATATTTCTAGTAATGGATCACATCAGCAGTCCAGTACTATTCCTACAGTAAGAGCTAGCGAGCATAATTTTCTGCCTTTGACAAGCTCCCCCTTAAATGTGCCTCTTAGATGTGATGCCCTATGTCACCGCCTAGCTCTCTGCAGCCTCTGTTTCCATGGCTGCTTTTAAAGGTTTTAAAGCCTCCTTTTCACCTGAAAATGTAAATTGGGAAACTCTATCAGGAGGATTGCCTAGTAAGTATTTTTAATCAAAAACTAAATTTTAGGAGATACACATTTATAGCAAGCTTCTGTTAATACAACCCACAAAAGTTGCAAGCACGTCAGTTTTGCACACATAAAAACTGCATTTGTGTGAATAAACTGGGCAATTTGCAAACGTTAACTTGACCAGTCATCTGGTTTGTGTGTACAAATGCAGATTTGCTGTGTGTGTAATGCTTGAGCTAGCAAATTTCCAATTGGAAATATAGAAATATCAGTAGTTTTATAGTCAGATTGTTGAATAAAAGCTAAAACATTTCAGAACCAGTCTTTAACATTAAAGAACAAAAAATTCCCTGAAAATATTACATAAGGTTCAATAGGATTCAGCAATAGGTTCAACAATACCCTATTGTGAACCTGTATCTTCCAGAACTCTCAGAATTAGGATCTTAAGGAAGATTGAAACAAAAACATTCAAAAGCAGAAAAAAAATGTATAAATAAATAATGCTGCACAAGATTTTCTATTCTATTGGCTGGAAAACATCATTGAACTCTGACACATTTAATGGATAATCAGTTTGTAGCGCACGGCATAGCATAATTACAGACTACGGTATAAAACAGGGCCTGAAATCGTTACGCCTATGGAATACCAAAGTAGAAGAAAACCTGAATTTGTTTCCAGCCCTGAGCTGAAACAAAAAGGACTCATGATCCAGAAGTGGTATCCTGTGAGTGAGTTACTAAATAGCTTTTAGAGGGCTAACATAGACCTGTAAGGCCCTGTATAGTTTGTAACACAATCACATCCCAAGGATCCCAAGCTTAAGCAACTGCACTAATTACACTTGTGACAACATGGTACTGAGAGGCAGCTTATCACACATGGACTTCCACAGTGCCTTTAAGTACCTGCTCCCCAGCCTGAGCTCCTTTCAACACCTAAACCAAACCAAAAGGGCTAGATCAGTAACTCAGCACTTATCCTTCAGTAGTAATACATACATCACATATACATCTAGCTCCCACGTGTTGATGCATGAACCCAGAAAGAAAAGAAGAAAAAAAAAAGCAACAAAAAAACAAAAACCAAACCACCACCACACAACATCACATAGAAGAGCAAGGTACAATCCAATCATGTAAAACTTCTTTAAGTCTTCAAAGAGTCTCTGAACCCTAGACCTAACCAAAATGTATCATCTTCTGACCCTAATTGTCACAGTGATAAGCTGCTTGGGCAACAGCAGCAGTTTGAGCTTGTCCCAAGTCACAGAGCATCAGTCGGAGGGATCAGTTCTTGAGAAGAACTGCAGCTTAAAAAGCTGATGGAGCTTTTCATGCACTCACTGAGCATCAGCTGTTCAAACTCCCTCAAAGGATGCGCTCCTGAGTCTCATGGCATTTGGCCAAAAGCAGCAGGATTCTCGATCAGTAGCAATGAGAGAGAGTAAACTTTTCTCCAACATGGGCACTGATGTCAAAAACTAGCCAGTCCTCTAGGATAAGAGAGATAATTTCAGTGGCATATGTCTCAGCTAATTCTGATCTTTCAAACACTGGCTAAAGTTATGGGGCAATATCTGTGGAAATCTAACCTCTCAAGGACACATGCATAGGGAAACAGATGGCTTGCAACAGACTGTTTAATCCCAAATCAAATAACAGAATCAGCACTTCAGAACGACTGCTTATGTAGACACTTCTGTTAGAAACTGTGGCCCACAGACAGGCAGCTTATGCAACAAGACCCCCAGAAAAACTTATATGATATATAAACAAAATCTAGAATTCAACATCTTAAAAAACAATTTTCCAAAAGCATGCTATAGTTATAAACAAGTCACCTGATCTTTTCTGGAAGAAATTACCTCATTTTGTATATTGACTTCTGTAGTATAAATAATACTTTAAAATATATAAGAAACGAGCATTTTACTTATTCTTACCTCCTTCATAAAGAGCCATTATGCCTCAAAACTTATAAATTTTATCATCTTCTGAAACCAGGAAAAATCAGCTGGTGTAAAGTGACCAAAGAACAAAACAAAACAAAAAATGGTTTTCTTAACATTTAAAGAATTTTGTCACAATGTGGCGCACCAGGAAGCCCAGAAAGCACAGAGCATAAGAATAGCTCAAGAAGTGATATACTCTTGAGAATGCACTCTTGAGAAAAACAACAGCTTCACTACAGCGTGAAACTCAGCATCTCTGACATTATTGAATGTAATCTTAGAAACACATCAAGAGAATTAGCTGCTTGCTCACATGAATATTGGAGGGGGGAAAAGTGTTCATTTTACATCCTAGTATTTGAGATTCATACTGAAATGTTTTGGGGTTTTTTTATTTGACCACTGAAACAACTAATGATTAAATCTCCAAAGACCCCAGGTCACCTGCCTGCTGCATAACTGCTCGCCAGCGAAGCCAGTTTGCCCTGAAAAGTGCAAGTACCTCTCCAGCAGCACATGATTGCACCAGGCTCTGTACCTGCCTTTACCCAACACACCTTCAGTTCTAAATCCTCACCTTTATGAGGAGTATCTCATACTTTAAATATTACTACCTTTACTGCAACTCATATCTTCTAAAACATGAAGTCAGCCTGTTACCTAGTAGAAATCCTTAGAAACTAAGAAACATTTTAAAAGCTGGTGTATAGAACCAACAACTGTCTTATACTGTTGTTGAATTTCAACTTGTTTGGTGTTGAGCACAATGAAGGAAGAGATTTTATCCCCAGAACCCTACACCTTCAGTTTAAGGGCAGGGAGTTGCTTTGTTTATCTCAAGATCAGGCCCATGATTTATCGTGTTGGAATTCAACGAAGGCTCAAGGTAGGAGTGTCTATGATCCATGCTTGGGATTACTCTTTTAGTCAACAGGAAGATTTAATCTGAATATCTTTAAAATAGCTTAGTGCACAAGGGATTCTGTGATTGGCAGCCACTAAGCAAACTGAAACCCACATCCTTCTAAATAGTCACTGAAACAATTTTTCCAGCTGCAGTGATTCCATGATGGCAATAAACTATAGTAGCATACCTTGTATAAAATGGACATCCGTTCATAGTTTTTGGAGATTGTATCATTGCTGGCAAGAAGGTGGTATAATTCCTGAATTATAGAAACATTTTATTGATCTAAAACTCCCCTTTTAAGAGTTACATTTTTTTTTTTCCAGTTCCTTCCTGAAAACCATTGCATGATGTTACTGAGCCATCTCAAAAGCAGGAACGCTTCAGCAGTGAACCAGTCATATATAAATAATGTAGATCAATAATTTTTAACATATGGTCTGCAGACTCTTTGGGTTCACACAACCTTGCTAAGAAAAGGAAGCTTACTGCAGTAAGTTAACCTTTGCTGCACAGAGAGACATGCCTCCACTGAAAAGTACTTGGGGATCCACAAATCAAAAAGGTTATAAGCCACTGATGTAAGCAATCTGTAAGCAGTTTTAATGCCTTGTAGATTAGAAACACCATTTCCATTTACTGTTTAAACAATACACAGAGATTTAGGGCCTCATTAATTTATCCAATGGAAATACTGAAATTTCAGAATATAATTGTACCAAACTGCCAACTGTGAAAATATTAAATAATTTAGCCAAATAATGTTTTTATGAAGTAAAACCCTAAAATTTTGTACCTGTTCTAGTTTTGCACAGCTCTTCATATCTTAGCTCCCTTGAAATGTTTTGTGGGGTTTTTTTTCATTCTTGTTACTGACAAACAAAAGCAGCAGAGAAAAAAAAATAGTACAGCTAGGAGAAAGAGATTATCTTTGAAGAAATCAGTAGAATTAAACTCTGACAAAAAGCATACAGATTCAGTAAGCCAGTTAAATATAGACAACGCTGACAAATAGTCTATATTTGTTTGAAGAGCTTATGGGCTTCCCCCCAGTACTATTGAAATGATGTCCTTATCTCAAGTACTTTTCACATATTAGAGAAGTGGTAAATTTCACAAAGCATACACTAAGGTTTTGCATTTCCATTCCAAGTGAAACCCACTTCAGTAAGTAAACATGAGTATTCAATAAAACTGTTGCTAGAGACAATGGAAAAAAACACCCACCTATTTCAAAATACATTGATAAGTAAATCATTCTAAAAGCATTGGATAACACTGTGAAACTCTGAAGAGCCAAGTCAGTCAAAGCTGAGAACAGTGTTAGCACAATTTTTAGTATTCAGGTCTGGGGGAGTGTGGGGTGTGGTTTTTTCCCCAGATCCTCATTGTGCTTGACAAACATAAAACAGGATGTCTGTATTATAATATTTTATAATTCTGTAGATACTTAAGTGCATCAATTGAGAATAATCACATCCCTCTTCAGGACTGAGAGCATACTAAACAGCATGCACATACTCCTTTTCAAATGTTCACACAGTTGGGGTGCGTGGGGGGTGGGGTGGGGGGGTGACTTGCTTAAGAAATGTTTTTTATGATTTTGAAAGCCCTGAAATTCATAGTGGGTTGGGTTTGAGTACCTCAGGATTTCTATTCTTGGAACTTATTAGAAATTCATAGACAAAGTAACTTCTCTCACTGGAGTACAGCACAAGGGGTCACCATCAAGAACCATGGCCTCTGTATTCTAGTCGCTAATTTAAAAATATGTCATGACTTTGCAAATGGTGTACGCACATGCCTAACTTTACATGCTACCAGATAGTCTCACTGGATTCAGCAAGGCCATCTACAGCAAGTTAAAAGCAAACAAGTTTTTAAAGGTTGGTGCTGTAAAGACCTACATATTCTCTAAGATTACGCAAATAAAGAAACAAACAAGGTGAAGAGTACCAATTCATTTATAAGATTCTTAATTTACCTCCTAACCTATTTTTACCCTTTCTTCACCAAGACTTATCTGCCAAATCTGCCAAAAATCTTACACAATTAATATTTTTAAATTAAATTAGTTGAAAAGCTCTGCATAATCTTTCCATACCACCGTACTTCACAAGACTCTTCTGAGATACTTATTGCTTTATGTAAAGTTCATAAAAAATGGAAGGGGATTTGTGACAGTGGAGGAAGAGCTCCTGTGGCAGTGTCTCACCAGAGACAAAGAATGATATGGGCCAGTTTCAGTGTTGGTGTGTTGTTTTCTGGAACAAGCATTTAGAACCTTGGTCTTATTTCTAATCCATCCCTCTGAACAGGACTGTTATTTTTGACCTTTTCACTGTAGTATTCTGATAAATTATATGTGGTGAGTAGGCAGGAAAGAAGAGCCCTCAGAGTAAGATTAATTTTAAACATATTAAAAAAAGAAAACCCAAGGAGATGACAAATGCAGTTCGCAGAGCAACAACCCATGGTTGTCTCAAACAGTCATGTTCTGCATTAAACTTCTGCATACTGCCCCAGCAACTGCTTCTTAGACGCCACCATATTCAGACATTTGGCAAAATGATGCATTGCAGTGGCCTATACTTGTATCTCAGTAGCAGGTCCTTAACTATAAAAATCCTAGTTAATCAAAGATAATAAAAACAAGATGTAATGTGTTTCCTCAGGTAGGGAGAAGTCAAGCAGGACACCATTCTTTCACACTATCTTAAAAAACAGTGGTCAGATGCCCTCAATCAAGGCAGAGGTCAGTCCTCCAGCAAGTTTGACTTTTTTCATCTTGTTTCTTAAATTTTTCATTTTTTCTGTCTCCCTGATTTAAAGTTTGAGCCAGTTTTTCATCCTTTTACCTATTTCTTCCAGACAATCTACATTTTGACAGACTAACTTATTGAGTGTAATCAGTTATAATTTTACCAAACATTATATAGACACCAGACAATAATCTACATTGTAGTCTGCCAGTCAGAGTCAGTCTCAAAAATCACATTAATCAGATTTTTCTGTTTCTCTTCAGAGCTGTCATCAAATTACATTTTGAATAGACTCTGCAGATCATACAAACTAAGTTGAGCCATATGTGATAAGCAATAAAAAGATGGGTAATTTGTCTAATGTCACTCTTCCATCTAAAGAAGGGGTACCCTTGAAAATAGTCCAGCAATCTACAACTTCTGAAAGCATGCTTAGACCATAAAAAGCTTTAAAATGTTTGCAAATAACAACAAAATGCTAGTAGTTACTCTTATTGTACCAAAGCAATGAGACTCTCACCAACCTAGGCTGATTATAAATGCATCTCAATTGCTGAGTAATCAGGGGTAATGACTTGAGGAACACGTAAAATGAAAACCTATGGTCTAGTACACTTTACCCAAGATTTCTTATCCTACAAATACTTCTGTAATGTTCAATAAAAATCTACTTTCTACAAAATTTAATTTCAAATCTTTTCTTACATATAACTGAACTTCGATTCTATTAAACGGTGGTTAGCAAAATCCTCTATGGCCATACCGTTTATGCCTGTGGCATAATTTCTATCATCCAGTCTACTCTAGATCGTTTCAATAACTCTTCCTGCATTGACAAAATTGACTGCTGTGTACCCTTCTTATGTTCCTGGAACTACAGGTGCTGTAGACTTTCAGCTTCCTCAGAAATTACATTCTCATTCTTCAGCCTTTGACATAGTAACATTTTTTTCTTTGCCTTTCACTGTAAAAAGGTTATTTTCACTTTTTTTTTTTTAACTGCCAGAAATAATCATTAAAATTATATCATAAAGCTCCAGTTAACTGGTATGTACTAAAATAGGAGGATAGTTTGGGGGTTTTTTCTCTCTTTTTATCCCTTTAAATAGTTGTGTATTTTTGTGTGGCAGAAAGATAATAGGAATAACACAGGAATGCTAGGCATTCAGGTTGCTTGTTTTCCTAAAATTGTTTACTTAATGCTTCTCCCCCACCCCTTGAGTATAGTCCTTGCCAAGACATATAGATTTATATTCACTCCATTTTCCAGTGCAACTTTTGGAAAGCTAACACATACACTATGCACTAGGAGCAACTTCTAAGCTGCAGGCAGAATAAAACAAATCCAAAAAGTAAATGTACCTTTGCAGAAAACTGTTGAGTGGATTTAAGTTACAACAATAAAAAATAATAAAGTCTTTCTGAAAGCTAGAGAAGCACAAGTGTCCTTTTCATTGATTTTATCTCTTCATCACACACAACAAATCTGTGTCAACATGAGTGGCAGGTCTCCGAGGTAAAAAATGTACAAGTCAAGGCCATAAAAGCAGACCACATGCTTAGGAATTTGTCTATTGTAACCATAATGAGGTGGCCTGCTGTCTCTAAGGAGACAATTCATGATACAGCATATGCCTAGAGAGAAGTGAAAGACTATTTTATGAATCCAATACAGTCAGCTGTAAGTCAATGAAGATTCAATTTCTTAAAGTGACAGAGAGGAAGAAAGCATTCATGTGAAGAGCAGAGTTGTGAATAACCTGTTTATATGTAACTAGATATTGCCCTGCAACTATACTATAACCTACTGGAATCAGCACAGCTACTCATGTAAGTAAAGATTAATCATGTAGTCCTTCAAGAGGAGGCCTTTGATGCATAATATGATCTACCCTATTTACATAAATACCATTTTTCAGCACTCTATTAATCTTGACAGTACTTCAGAGGGGTTGCCAGTATTAAAACCCATTTTCTGGAACATACTGAGGAATAAAGAAGCAAAACAGTTTCTTCATGTTTATACTGTGCCTTACTACTCTCCCACAATACAAAACTCACTTTGGGTGACTGAACTATGCTATAATCACTGTACAAAGCATATAGCATTAAAACACAAAAGGAAGCTGCAGCCTCAAAAGCCATGGAAAATTAGGGTATCCGTGACTGCTGCCGGAAGTATTTGCAGAAGTTTGCTCAGAGAGGTGTAAGCTGCGCCGTTTCACTGCAATGGTTGCTAATGGGGAAGAAAAAAAATATTCATGGAGAATTGCCTATCATCTGAAATGACATTTCATGTGTTTAAATGGGTCGGGAGGGGGACAGAGGACTGAATGTAGTCTTTTAACAAATCCTTTACACTAGGCACATGAGAACAGGAAGGGAAGAGCTGACTAAAGAAAATAAGAACTGCAGGACCAAGAATGGAAAAGTGTGGGGTGTCTGCATGTCCTATTGGAAAGGAACACATAGTAGAAAATAATATCTTTACTTTTTGAACTTTAACAGAGGAAAGGGACTCTTAAGACAGGCAGTGCTGAAAGGTTTTTTGATCATTATTTTTCCTATAGGAAGTTATATAGTAATTAAACAGGTTTTATACACAATGGGAGATTTTGTTTCAAATCCTGCAAATGGAGTACATGGGTATAGAGTACTGTCCCAGAAGTTTACATAAAGTACCCAATATCTTCAGTCAGCCCCTACTATCATATTCTTCGGTAGTCACTCATGTAAGCACATTTAGTCATAAAGGTTTTTTCCAAATGCTCTCTCACCCATGCAGTTGAGGGAAGCAATACCAATATCAACAGAGTAGTTGATTATGGATTTATAGTCTATAAATGTGAGGGCATATGGTGACACTCCAAAATGGATATCAAATGTTCACACAGCCTCACACAGTCATGAAGTGTAAAATAAGACACAAGTGGCTTGGATAAAGTCATTTAGCATCTGCTCCAGCTGTATTAACTCAGGTTGGACATTACACAGTAGCATGATACAGACACAGACAAGCAACAGCACACATAAGACAGCTTGATTACATAGTAGCCAAAAATGAACTATCATGCAGGAGACCTGGGTTACCAGACAGGCGTTCCCTCACCATTATACTAGTTTTAAGTGGAACATTAATGTGTCTTTTAATCCTATCAACCCTGAATGCTATCCAGAGTCCTCTATCTTTACTCCCTTACAAAAAGAAAAAACTGTTTTCAAGGCATTGCACCTCATGTAACATATGCATCAACAGTAACCCAATGTACTTGCTGTTGAGAGACAGTCGATCATAAAATGTAAATCAAAGCAAAGCCAAAAAAAAGGTACCTTAAACCCCTGAAGTTTTCTTCACTTCACCTAGACACCAAAACTGTGTCTGACAAGCACAAACACTTTCTTGGAAAAGGACGCACTGACAGCATATCCAATTTAAAGGTCTAGAGCCTTCACCGTCAGAAACAATCATCACTCAAAACGTAAAGGGAAGGGGAGGGAGATACTGCTTTCTGATGTAGTTTTACCTTAAGGCTCATTACAAATAAACAAGAAGTAAAGGAAAAAATTGATCACATGAAGAATCACAACTGTTCTTGGCAAAGCGTGGACAGTAATCATGAACAAAATTTACATGAACTGTCTGGGGGTAAGTCAGAATTTCTGTAGCTTACAAAACTGGATGGCACACAATAATGCTAAACAGAAGTGCTAGTTCTTGAGGGGCTGTGGGGAGCATTTAGTATTCTGCATGTTTGTTCACATTAGTCTCTGTAGTCCAAGCAGATGGATGTCAGTCTGTCTCTCTCTCTCACACACACCCACATTAGCAAGGCAGAAAAAAGAATATTTTAATTTAGTGCTGCAAGTCTACTCTTGCCACCTGTTTTTACCGTTACCAATTAAAATTGATTGTTTTCGTATCACAGGTAGTTAATAATTTTGTTGCTTTGGATCTACTCGCTCAAATCACCTAAACTTGGGGACTGCGGTATTCATCAAGTCAAAACAATTATCAATAGGTGATAGTAGAGCAATAATTCAGATGACTCCAAAATGCAGGACCAGTACTGCTAGGCTTGACCAAAAAAGCCCTCTTTGTCTTGCAATAGCGAGCTTTTTGCTTTCCTTCTCCAGCCTCTTTTCATCTCCTGTTCTTTTGTTTTACCAATTTTCTCCTTTTTGGTTCTATTCTCTTATTTTTTTAATAGATGTGTGTTCTCACTCCTGTTTCTCCATCCAGCACAAGTTGAATGGTTCCATTTTTTAGCACTAAATGAACTGATACAAAGTCAGTTCAGAGTGTTGTCACAATTTAAGGGGTTAATAACAAAGCAAACAAGAGAAGACTGGTCCCAAGTGCTGCTGCCTAGCCCTGGGGATATATGGTAGCCCCTTGTGAACATCACCATCAGCTTTAAAACCCAAAGAGCCATTATTAAACTGAATCACAACAAGACATTTTAACTATTGGAAGAAATGCTGTCTTTACTTATTTTTGTCCATCTGCTCTCCATGTTCTTCTGACTAATGCTGGCCAAGCTGCAGATACAGAAAACACCATCTCATGCAGAATCCAGATATCAGGTAACAGATTCATAATTCTTTGGCTATGATCCAATACATAGAACTCAATCCTCAGCTGTCTCCAGCCTTTTACAAAAGCTTTCAAAGAACCACCAGAACAAAAGAACTGAAATTTAGGTCTGATGGACCAATCCAAATAGAGTTTCATTGAATGTTAATGAAAATATTAAATGCTTTTCCAGTAAGAATTGGCAATATCAGTAGATTTTCTAGCATCTTACAAGTTGTTCTTGAATATTTGAGTGACTGAACGATATTAATGAAAAACTTTGAACTGTAGAAGTTTCATGACTCATCATGAAGTAAATTTTATTCTATTAAATAACGTAATTTGCTACTCATTTGTTATACCTATGTTCAAATGTTTCAAACTAGCCCATTACAGAGCAGAACAGGTATCACATGACTTCAAATGCATGAACAATCATTCAATATGAAAAAGAGCATAAGGCTGATGTGAACAATTTATAAAAAAGCACAAACCGAAATTTTTTCATAGTCACTTTTTCCTACTCAACATTCAATCTGCAAACACTGTGTATTTATTGTATACTTTTAGAATACTTCTATTATGCTTCTATAAACCTAATCATCTTGGTTAACAGATTAACATTTAACTATGTAAAGCAATTTTTCCCTCCAGACAGAAATTTTATTAAAAGACAAGCAGAGTTGTAGCGCCATGGATTTTATATTACAAAATGATGAAGAAGGTAGAAGCTTCAACGGTGATTGCTTAGAAGTGCATCTTCATTATATCCAATATTGTTAAGAGCAAGTTCTGCTCTAATTAAGCTTCATCCCTGGTTGTCCGATTGCTTTTGCTCATGGATGCATACCAATTTGTATATTATAGAGAATCTTCTATTGATTCTATGAAGTTGACAATTTGCCTAATGGAGGGCAAGAATAATTTGTGACTGTGACTTCCTTCCCTTTCCAAAGTGTGCCTCTACAGAATTTGCAGATGACGTATGATCAGTGCACATTAGGTTCAGAACGAAAACATTTGTCAGCCAGATACCTAATGGCCCAATTTTCAGTGAATAGATGATGTTTGAAATTTGCCAGTTTTCACGGGTCTTTTAATTACAGCTTTGATAGGTACGGTTTAGTTCACCTCAGGTATTTACCTAACAAGTACAAAAGGCCTGAAGGTCTTAGGTACTCTCATGTTCACCTTACAAAGCTTAAATCTGTGGAATCAAACATATGTCCTTTCCAATGAGACTGAGAACTAGAGGTCAGAGGCAGAACTTCAATACCTAAAACCTGAAATAGTAGACTGAACTGAATACCTAAACCCCAAAGGACTGGTTGGTTTAACAATGTTTCTTCCACCTGCTTGGAAAAGCAGACTTGCTCATCAGACATGTGATATAAGTATAAGCTTGCACCCATTGTTTTCACCACTACGAGTACTGTATTAAAACCCCCACACTTCTCTAATTCTGGTGATTTTTCCCTCCCACCACCACTGTCATACATGAAGAGGATTTAAAACTGATTCAACACTGTAGTAGAATTTCCTGTTTTGGATGCTATTTATTAATATCTGAAAATAGCATGCTGGAAAAAATTCTTTTTAGAGCAGTAAGAAGGCAATTCAGAGCCCTTGCCTCATCTTTTAATTGAGCACAATTAAGCTGCTATGTTACTTAAGCAAATTCAAAATCTCAGCATTTAATTTGTTTAATTATCTATGAAGATCTTTACAAAGATTCAACCATTTGTGTTTCTCTCTGCCTTACAGAAAAAGTTTCAAAAATGAAAACACAGAGGCAGAGATTTCACATTGTGTTAGATGCTGTCAAAGAGGTCTCTCTTTCTCTCCCTTTCTGTTGTTTCCAGCCATCCTTCCCTCCATTCTCCTTTGTTGGCTAAAGTAGCTTACTGACTGTAATAAAGGGAGCCCAAGTGTCAGCTTGAGACTGCCATGAAAACTAACATTCACATAAACCATTTTTTCCACTTTTGTTAAGCTCCTTATCAAAAGAACTCTCCCTCTCTCTCTCTTTTACTCTCCCTCGTCTTCTGTCCTTTTTAGGATATCTTTCTAATTTTATTGAGACTTCCCTGTTAAGGTACAGCACTATAGTTCAGTAACTATAGGAAAGTGAACCCAAAAGAGCCAGCTTGAGACTACCACAAACCATTTTCACTTCTTATGTTAACATTTCATCTCAAAGGACTCTTTTCTCTCTCTGTCAGTTGCAAGGCATCTCTTTGTCTCTATTGTGCTTACTGCGCTAAGGTGCCTCATTGACTGGAGTGAAGTGAACTCAAGCATGCCAACTTGAGGCTGGCACACATTTTTTAATTTGGTTGAAGCTGAAACCCTAAGGGACTCAGTTTCTGAGCAGCAACGTTCCTCCCCATGCCTACTCCACTGAGGTAACTTGAAGATATATTTGCTTTAATAATGTTTTCTATATTATATATTTAATTTGAGAGAATTTCATGGATCATAACCCTGCAGGTCATTCAAGGATATTTCTTTTATTCCTCACCATCTTGCAGAGAACCTGGAATACTGCAGTAAAGTGAATACCAAATTGCCAAACACACAGCTCCATACCTGCCAAATAGCTAGGAAAATGTAACAGTAAGGTCTGCTTTTAGGACAAATACCTCTGAAAATAGCTTTTTCCTCTTTTGTTGGGAAGAGATCCAACCCAAAAAACTCACTTTAGCCTTCGATGTTTGAAGTCAACTGAAATAATCAGTATATGCTTCCAAGCTAAGTCCTAGTCATTTTGGTTTGACCTTTATAAGGTATCCTTTATTCCCTTGAAGACTTCTTTCTTGGTGACAATTTAATGATTAAATATAAAACAACTAAGATGAAAAGAACTATGCCAACCAAACTCTCATCCCTGAGTGGAAAGTGCAAGTCTAAAGATGAGGACCAAAACTGACTAGACTACAGGTTCCCATGCCAGAGTTTAAGTCAGCTGCTGTTGTCACTTATAACTAGCAATTCCTTTGGTACCCAAATGTTTCACTGGATTAATGACACAGAAGAAGGAATCCAGTATGCAATACTTGCCATCATTTTTTGTTTGTTTTCAGTGATGTCCTTAACCAACTTACTACGTCTTTCACAATTTCTGACAATGTTCAGTTAGCTCAGTTTAGAATTCTTCTCGCTCTTCTATACTGCTAAAATAAGTCAGTCAGTTTTGAATTGGAAAACAAGAAGGGAAGTTTTTGATAACACTGGGTTTATCCTTCAGTTTCTTGTAGCCAAAACCCTACACATTGCTGGCAAGAAAGATCTATGTGTCTGAATTCCAAAATGGAGCAAAAAGCAGCTTATTTATTCTTGCACAACTCAGAGATTAACAATGAAATTACTCTATGACAAAACTAAGTTGCAAAATTAAAAACAGTAATGTTACTCAGAAAATTGTGTAACTACTTTTCCTTTTTTAAATGTCTGTAGGCCACACTAGAATTTCAGGAACATGCATAATGTTGACAAAAACCACTGCAAGTAACACATGATCATAAAACCAAGCCACTTAATTGTGAATAAGCAGAAATTTTGCATAGATGTTTTACAATCTTTCATACACTGTCTCCAAATAATAATTTTTAAAAAACCTCACACACCACCCACATACCCATCCCTCCCCTTTCAAGCACAAAACAAAGCAAACCAAAACAACAAACCCCTTCAACTTCTAGAGAAAATATGATTTCAGGCCACACAGAAGTTAATACCACTTCTTGTCCACTATACCTAAAAGCAGCATCGAGTACAGAAGTTATTTCATTTTTAAGTCATTTCCAGTAAACCCCTCAATCTTTGTTGCTACACTAGGGGCCTTTTATATCTTGCTCCTGAATATACCACTGTGCAATGGTGCTAGATTCACTGATCATCACCCCAAGAAAGCAGCATTAAAAAGGTAGGTCCTTCCATATCAAAAGGGCTTTGTTTTTCCGTAGCACATTTGGGATTTGTTCTATTTGTTTTCTAGTTTCTGAAGTTTTACAGTTCAGTCAAGTCTACATTTTTAGATTTTACTCTCCTACCACTAAAAAAAAAAAAAAAAAAAAAAAAAAGTGAAAGCTGGTTGTTCACATATAATCTCATTCCTACAGAAGTCGAGGCTTTCAGAAAGAAAAAAAAATAATTCCCCCTCTCCCCCCCCCCCCAATATTGTGAGAGCTGTGAAACAGAAGATCAGAAGCAAGAATGGAAGTCAGTCACATCTTCTATGAAAAACAGAATAGCCGTCCATTTCCACAGCCAAGAGATGGAGAAAATGCAAGTACTCAAAAGGAAAAGAATCAGAAGAAAGGTGTAAGTTTAAAGCACTGAATCTAAAAATTAATAAATGAGGGAGGAAATGTCTTATGAACTTTCAGAAGGCTTGATTTTCTCATCATGCTCTGATTGAAAATGCTCTTTTCTACATGAGTGTTTATTAAAAAAACTGAGAATTATTATTTCCTGAACACTCAACACCAGGGACACACAAAAATGCAAGCAAAACCCCAGATAACCTGCACCTAGCCATGACCAAGTAGTGAATAACAACAGGGCTGGTGATGATTTTATGGAAAACCCAAAATGATCCAGGTACATAAAAACAGCACAGAGTTTCAAGAACCTAGCTAATGTTGCCAGCAAGCCCTTGGAAGTAGCAAATGAACCGTGAAACACCCACATCTTCTAAATGTAAACACAATAATTGTATATAGATACTTCATGAATTTTAGTAATCAATTTAAGTCTTTAATTCTCATATCACAACTAGAGTACCCAAAATCACTACTCTTCAGAAAATTTTTAGGGAGGGGGAGAAAAAAAGCATCACAATTCCTGTTAAGTCAATGGGCATTCTGCCATTGTTCTTGGTAGAGTTATCATTTTATTAGTGTTTTGAGAGACTCTTACAAGCAGAGACAGGCGTTTTCTGATTTTGGAGTAAAGGAATATTCATCTTGCATCGCAACAGCAGAAAAGTCAAGTTTCACAAGCTGTGACCAGGTAAATCAATTATGAATTTTCCTTGTGACAAAGCAAATCAGTCCCCTGGGTGAAATGATTGGGTGTGCTCTTTGACAAACATCTTGCATAGATTCATAGGACACAAGAAGCTTTCTGAGAACTTTTTGAGCCCCCTTCCCTCTTAAAATTAGTTTAGAATCATTCACTATTTACCTGCAGGAAACTAAATAAAACATTAAAATGCTCTTAAGCCTCCAAACCTCTCTGGCAAACAGCAAAATAAATACAACTGGCCTATTTCAATCAGATTTCTTTGGCAATTTTTCAAAGACAGGAAGAAGCGTGACATGAGTACTCTGCCAGGCCTCATGTGTCTCTCTGAATATTCTGTAAACAAAAGCACTTCAGCACATCCCCAATCAAAGTCATACCAGCTGTTGTTCTTCCCGCACTTATTCTCTGCAGTGAAAGGGAAGACAAAAATCATACCGCGTGCAAAAGAAAGAAAGAAAAAAAAAAGCAAAACAACACACATCAGGGGAAAAGGATATTAATGGCTATTTCAAGAAAGAAAAGTTTGCTTTTCAGCAGGCATTTTGATACCCTTGTAAAGAAGGGCTATGATGATCATGCCATAAAAAATAAAACTGTGTCAAGCTAGGACTTTCATTTCCTTTTGACTCGTGCAATTTCACCAGATTTGTGTAAAGTTCACAGTGCTTCAAGAAACAACAGAGACATTAACTCTGCAGTAGTTCGTAGAAACTTTCCATGAGATAGGAAATGTATTCATGTTGAAAATATTGAGTCACTAAGCCCTCAGACTGCATTCCAAAAGTCTACCAGAAACATTTCAATCAAGAGTGCGAGTATGTGACAGCCAGGCCATTTGGGCTAAAAAGCATTGTGCAGAATTATGTTGGGCAAATCTAGTGCCCTCTAAATGACCTCATATTATGGCCATGGTATTAAGTCATGGAGAAACCTGTAAGATTAATAATTTTTTTTTTCCTTATATATATATATTAAAAAAAAAAAGGAAAACTCTCAAGTTCCCAGTAAGAATGCTAAATTACCCCCTCTCCCAATGGAATGCTTCACTTTCATTTCCAAGTAGCAGTAAGCCTATTGACCCCCATGGTGTTATCCTTTTCACTGCTCTTACAGTACTTTCTTTAATCTCTTGGATCAAAGATTGGTCAATAAAAATCATCTCTGCTTTTGTGGGGAGCAAACAAACTGCACCGAGTTCTATGATAATGGTAAATCTTCACTGAAATCCCTGAGAAAAAAAAATAACAAACCAAAACAACAACAAAAACAACATACACACAATTGTTGAAATTAACTTTGCAAATGGAAGTGTTTGTGTTCTTTTTTCTATATTAAATATTCTGAATTGTTTTATACTGGATCAGTCATTGTTGTTTTATACTTTCATATTCATTGTGTTTTTTAATTAATTTTGTACCTTTAACAACTAAAGCTAAATTATATTTACATTCCATTATACAATATTTCTAATTAATTGGTTTAAATCCTAATTATAGAAAAAACTCTGGGTCCTCCACAAAGGTTAAAAGATTGGACAATATTTTAACAACAAAAAATATATGTTTAGAGAGTTTTCAACGGCTTCCAGACCGTACAGCATCCAAGAGCTTTGCAGTACACCTTAAGTTTCAAATCTAAAGAGAATTTGAGCTGGAAAAAGAAGAAAAATAAAATAAAAACAGAGACCCCAACAGAATTTCTTTTCAGTGGGGGATCATCTAAAGGTGTTATTTCTCTTCTACTTTAGCTTGTAAGCTAAATCATTTTTTAATTCTCTTTCAACTTTAACCTATACCTCCTATGTGCAGCATCCATATCCTGACCCTATTATCCTAGAGAATTTCTAATATCCATCAGATTGCTTGTCATGTAAACAGAAAAGAAGTGATTTCTGTTTAGCAGAAACTCCTTGAAGTCAGTCATAATCACTGGTCACATATTTATCTGCTTTGGACTCCCCCATGAATACAGAGCATTTCTCTCCTCCTGAGCCTCAAGAAAAACACAAACTGGGGATGGTCCTGGTGATCCAGCTGTGACACAGGTGCAACTTCGAACATTTCCATTGGGTTCTCCATCGCAAGACATAGTGCTTGAAAGCCTTGACATTAGCTACATCATGCCTTGTAGACAATCTCTTGCTATGACATTTTTATTGTCATCCCCAAACTGCCCTCTTACTTCACTTATGAGCTGTTCAAACGCAGATTACAATGAAGAAGTCTCCCCATTTCACCTGCTGTATTCACCTGTCCCTCAGACAGGTTGTCCACAAAGCTGCTAAGAGTTTCTCAGTCAAGCCCTCTTCTCTAGTAACTCCAGTAAAAAAAAACAACGTATGTATGTGCCTAGAACATTTTAGTTGTAGTAAGAGAGAAAATCCAGCATGTTGGTCTACATCTTTTCAGAGCAGAGATCCCGGACTTGGATTTTGATTTCAGGGAGACTTGAGCCAGGTCTTAACTGTGCTATGAATTGTGTCCTTGTTTAGCAGTAATTTCCAACTTTATTTTAGACTTCTACACCACTTTTTTGGCTCACACTGAAAATAGATCAGAAGATTCAACGGTGAAGGGGAATGTTTTCTTATTTGTTCTATGTGGTGCCTTGTATGCACTCTGGAGTGATGTAAAATAACACAAGGCTAAATACCACCCATAAATACTGAACTATAATTAATTTCTCACACATTTATTGCAAGGTCAAAAGTTATTCTACTAGTGTGCTAATTTGAAAAAACAGAACTTCACTTCCAAATCCAGATCCTTCAATTCAAGATGACAAGGCTGAGAGAACAGTTTGTGTCCAAACATCACACTCTTGCATTAAGGATCACAGAGATGCACCTGCAAATCAGGTTTGGCCCTTCAGTTCCCAGGGAGAGCTGAAGGTGCTCTCAAAGGACAAGCAAAGCTTAGCAAAGAACAAGCAAAGCTTCGGTGAATCCAGATTACCTAAAATGAAGTGTAATCTTGCATTTGCTGCATGAATGAATTCCCCATGATTTTATTTAAAACTTTGAGCATGCAAGCTATATACAGCTATGTTTCTAGCCCAAACCCTGAATAGAAAAAACATTTTGTCGATTGGAAAATAGATGTAAAAAGTAATTTTTAAGCACCTAGGAATTAATACGTTGCAACTGAAGAAATAAGATTTTGTTCTAAGATGTAGAAAGGGAGGCTGATGGATGTTTCCACAATAGTGTCAGTGATATTAGTGCACAGAGAAGCTAACAAAAGGCAGCCATGCTGTCTGCTGCAGCACTAGAAATAGAGCAAAATACTGGGGGGGTGGGTGGGGGGGGGGGTGTGTGTGCAGAGCAAGCTAATTTCAAGATCAATTTCAAAAATACATTTAAAAATTTGAAAATAAAAGTTGATAATTTTATGATGGGCTAAGCTGATACTGATTTAGTTGCATTGTTATAGTAACCTCAGACAAACATTTCTTTGTTTAGAGGGACTCCATCGTGATTCAAAAATAGTACATAATTTATATTTTTTCCCCTGAATCTCAGTGCATGACACACATATCACACACAGCACAAAGCATAGACAAACACATACCTATTGATATATTCTTATTGTTAGGCCGTTTGTAAGGTTTCCCATACATGATAATAGCAACTCATTTAAAATGTCATGGTTTGATTTTGTTTCTTAAATAAAGCATTCTGATACTAAAAATGGAATATTTCAGATAGAAAATAGGTTGCTATTCTCTAAAATTGCCTCTAATGTTAGCTGAATATTAATAAAATCCATAAACCATTAGTACATTATAGCTGCTTTGTTCTGAATTACATAGACCTTTTATGTTTATCCCTCAGTGAAAATGCGTTAAAAAAATGAAATCCTCTCTAATTGTGCTTTCTGAAGATAGCTGGTAAAATCATTTCTAGCAGCAATAAATCAATTGTAGTATTAAAATGACCTGCCAGGTGCATCTTCTGGGTATCAGACTAATTAAGGGAATGTATTAATTGCAACTATTCATCAACACTACCAATGTTGTTAGGTAACCCTTACAATGAATCTTTTTACCACATTATCCAGCAATGAAACTGTAGTTTGACCAACTATAAGGGTTTAAACAACAACAAAAAAATATTAAAAAACTATGCATAGCTTTCTTCTTTATATCACTTTGATCTCAATTCTTTGCTAGTAAATCAATCAAATTCAAGAAGATATAATTATATGTGCATATGTAATTTACATATATATACACACATATCTCTAGATCAGTAAAGAGTTTTATCAGGTTTCAGAGACTGATGGGGGGGGGGGGCCTCCCCCACAATCTAATTCTGATATAGATTTATATGCATTTTCTGTAGCTATGAGCCAAATGTGACCAAATGTGGATCATACAGGCCTTCACATGAGAAGACCATTTGCTTATCAAAGTATGTTTTACTGGTATCTTCATTATTTTTTTCACCAAGACTTCTTTATCACTTTATACATTGTTATGAATGCAGATAGCATAATTCTAGTATGTTGCTTGGTATGGGTTGCTTTGTACAGGTTGCTGGTTCCCCCACTGTTATTCTCCCTGCTAAAAATAAAAGTTGCTCTTCAAAACTTCTGAAATGTTTTATTACCGTCTTCTACAAGCAAACATTCTGGACTGAAAAACAGTTTCATACATTTCAGACAAAATGCTGGAAGTTGCAGGATGCAGTAAAACTACCATACCAATTTCTCTGCAATGCTTTAGTTTAGAAGATTAAGAAAGGAATATGATTATAGGCTGACAGAGGGGAAGACTCATATATGTCCGAGTTCAATTAGCAAAATACACAGAGAACAGTAAATACAGAGACGGATTCTAAAAGACACGAGGACAAAATTTGGCCAGACATATCAAAGTTCACATTCCTCTCCCCAGCGTGCTGTAAACACTCACATCTAGGAGACTGGTTCTTGTTGACTTATCTACACCCTTTTATGTATTTCTAAGTCACCCTGGTATCTAAGCACTAAAAATAGTTAGATATGGCTTTTCCATTGCCACCCCTGTGATTATCACCATCATTCTCTGTCACAAGAGAGCCAGAGATTAAGTAGCACCTGTAGATACACAGGAGGTCCTACTTGTTACTTGTGCCCAGGCAAAAATTTACCTTCTCTTTTTGCTGTATATCCATAGATGAGCAGTGAGATAGTTAAACCAGTCATACTTCACACATTTGGTCACGTGGCTATAAACCAGTGCATGCACACTTATACCAAAAGAAGAATGGCTTGATGTTATTCAGGAAAGGAGGGTCTGGGGGACACTTCACAACCCCTGTGACTTCTGCTTGCACTTTTGCAAAATTACTCAAGTCCTGCTTCCACAGAAACTCTAGATAATTATGTGCCATATCCTGAAAGTCATGGTACTAGATACTGATCATCAAAGCCGGGAACGCAGATCCAGAAACGTCAGCATTACAGTACAGATGCCCTGGTAGTAGCAGCTTCCCAGATGACTTCAACCCAGGTGCCTAGTGCCAGGTAGAGAGTGTGCCAAGTACTGGGACTCATAGCAGCCAGTTTGTTCAGCACCCACAGGCACACACAGCATGGTCAGGATACTCTTCTTCACACACAGCTCAGGGAAAGGGCCGCAGTCCTGACTTCCAGCACTGCTTGCTGTGGTTTTGAATGTTGCTTTAACAGCTACTGCCAGAATTGTCAAAATGAATGATACTGAGAGAAAATAGATGCACACTGAAAAACACTTGATTCATTTTTATGACTCAAAATAAGAATATACACCTTGCTACTTTTAAAGTCTGTCAAATCTGATTTTAAAATTATGTAGATGATTCACAATCAGTGATGAATTTAAAGCCAGCCACCTGTCTCCAGCTTGTCAATACGTCTGCAGAAATGCTTTCGATTGCCTTTCGTATTCAAAGAGTTAGAAATAGAAGTTCACAAGTAAGATATTGTTCCTGTCTTTCCCTTCACTACCCAGACTTCTTTCTGATCTTCCTTTTGTCCTCAATCCGTTCCTTATCCCTTTCACCTCTCTTTCTCACTCTCACTCCGTCCCCTTGATCCATCAGACACAGCCAAGCTATCTGACACCTATGCCTTAAAGTAATTTTGGACAGAAGCAAAATGCCCTAGAATCCTTAGTAATCCTCCTCAGATCCATGTACTGAGCCCTGGTTTGGCTCTTTTATAGCCATAAACAGTCTTTCAGCTAGCTAGCCTAGAAACTGAAAGCTGTTTCAGTAACAGAGGAAGGACAACAAGCCCTAAAATAATATAAGCCTGCTCAGGAAGGTGGGGCAGGAATGGATCAAATATTTTTTGGTGTTAAAATTAACATAAGCTAGCACAAACAAACCAATCAATAAGTGAAAGTTAAGAAACTCTGTAACTATAGGAGGTAAATGGGGAGACTGAGTTCATGGGGGCAGGATCTGTCCTTTCTTAGCAGTTGTATACACTCCGTGTCCTGGTACAAGACAATGGTTTATAAGCACCAGCAGTTTTGTGAATTATTGAAACAGCTACAGCACTCTGTAAGCCCACAGAAAAATATCTTTCACCCCTTATCATTCCCTATTGAGTCAGTGCAGTTTTTGACATACCAGAGTGGGATTTTTCTTTGTCCTTTTCCAGTACAACTAAATCGAAAGCCATATGGAATTCAGAGAGGTAAATAAAAAATAAAACACAAAAATCAATAGACTACTGCCAAAACCCTGTGGATCATACTAAAGTCAGAGTTAAATTACCTTTCATGACTAAGCAAGAATCCAGAAAAACTGAAAAGACTACTTGTATCACAGTGAGTTACAGAGCTCCTCTCCCCCAGGCTTAGGGTGTACCAGCACTCACACTCCTCTGGTACAAAAGGTAGATTTCAGTGACAGGCTTTGGGTCCTAAAGCCATTTCATCTTTGAAAGGAAAAAACATTTGACAAATATACTTCTCAGCGTTGGAATGTAACAGATCCTTCTTTTTGCACTCTAATATAAGCCTTGTTGTCTCTCCACTTTCTAATATTTTCATAGAATTGTTTAGTTTGGAACAGACTCTTCATGAGCCAACATTTAGTCTGGAAAAGACCTTTCATGAGCCAACAATTCCCAGCAAAACAGAACAGTCGGATACATCCAGGAAACCTAATATGCTATGAAAAGCAATGAAGAATTATCTTTAAATTGTAATTATTTGTACTGAAAGAAACTGAGAAGCCAGAAGCTACTTCAGTCTAACAAGGTCCATCAGACTTCAGCAAGTAATGGGACATGGAGCTAGATACCATGCATGGGCTATCTCAGGGTAAAGGCTTAATCCTTCCTCAGCTCTGCCTTGTTGTTCCTGTGGTAAATCCCCAGGGACGATGGCCATAAGAAAACTTGCATCTGACTTACGCTAGTGTGATGAGGAGCGGAACCTGCCACCAAGTTGTAGCAAATACCAACAGATGAACTAATTCCCAATGTCTATCTGCTAATGCTTTTAGATTTTTGCAAGTTAAAAACAGAGGCTCACCCATTCTTTGCAATGGCAGTGATCAGCCACTTCTAAATCTACTAATTGGTACCTCTCTGCAACAAAACAAAGAAAAAAAGATACAGTACAAGCCTTGAGGGGTGGGGGTGGGAGGGAGAGGAAATCATCACTGAAAGAAGTGAAACGTACTGATTACCAAGAGCTATGATACAGACATGGCCAGCCCCTCTTCTTCCCCAAAGAAGCAATTTACAACAGCAAGAGGATGTAAGTCAGGGGATCAAACACAAGAGAAGTTTAAAAGCAGGTTTTGGCTGCAGTACTGCTGATGCAACCTAATGGGAGCAAGAACAACTTAATGCCACACAAATCCATTTTTCTGGTAGGCCATAAGGCTTCGAGACAGTCTGACAGCTGATTCCACCTCTCTGGGATGTCACTAGGCAATGCTCTTTAGAAAAGCACAGCCCAGACTTTAAGAAGCTTTACTCATTCTTACTTCCTCACGATGAATTGCAGTATGTGCCACATCAAGAGGCAAAGACTTTCAGCATTGCCATGTCCAGTGCTCCCAGCCCTAAGCTCTTGAAACAGACTGGATTTTTTTTTCCTGGAAATCCTGCTTCTAAACTCTATTTTTGCTTACAAAAAATGGAAAAAGAAAAAAACCTGGGTGATATATGAGTAGTAAATTAAATAAAAACACACTAGCACAAAATTATCATCACAATTCATGAAATTAGATAAGTTCCTGACTTTAGAAATTTATTTTTGACTGCTTTAGTCTGGCAATAATGGCTAGTTGAGAACCTAACACGAGGTAGATCATTTTCTTCTCATATCTGTATGTTCCCACATAATAGAAAAAATTTAGGAAGAGGAGTGTGTATGAGCTTCTGGTTTGCTTTATTTTGCCAAAACAGGCATTGTCAAGCAGGAACTTTAACTTTGGATGGCTGACTTCAAAGTACACTTGCTTAGTCTGTTTTAGAAAAGGTGTTAGCTTATTTCTCCACTACTATAATAAGAGGGTAAATTTTTTTTGTCACAACCACTGTAGGCATCTGCCAATATAAATAGCACGTAGGTACTTCATTTCCAAGGGTCACAGCTGTGCAATAGGTCAAAAATCTTTTTAGCTCTTCCTTACAATCTAGTCAGTCAAAACACATCCGAAGACATTAAAATATCCATATTTTGCACACACCAATATATTTTATACTCTGTTTTATTAAAAAGGCATTTGGCTTTTTGCACTTTGTCTACAGCAGCAGATCTACTACAAAGCAAGGACAAAATCCATACCTATAATCTGCATTTTCTGATTGTATTGGTATACCAGCTTCCAGCTATTAGCAATAACCAAGTTTACTAGTTTCTCTCTCTTTCTCTTTTATTTCCCCTCTGAAACCTATATCTTGATTCTAAAAGCATCTCTTCCTTACATTGTTTGTTCCAATAGACTGTCGTTCTCTTCACTATTCTCCTATACTGTTATACTTTAAAAGAAGCAGCTGCTTTCTTCTAAGTTTTATATGGGTTTTTCTTTTACTTATGACTGTGTATTATCCTTAATATAGTTGTAGCATATACCACATTTTGCCCTATTTTTACATTTTGTAGCTGATCTTTTTTCTGAAAATTGTCACCGTTCATTGCAATTTTTTAAACAGATGCATGAAATCTGCAATTGACAGATATATCACATATAATACAGGCATAAAACAACTGTCAATCTGCAAAAAAAGTATCTGTTACTAATAATGAACTGTTATTCAACACTATTACATACCTGAAAAATTCTAAAGAAACATTTTATTTAAGCATATCTGAAATAGCTGGACCTCATTTAGCAAAACAGCCATCTGTCTTCCATTGCACATGTAGCTGTGAAAAACAACTGATCAGGACTTTGGTGGCCTTGCCCAGTGCATGAGTCAAGCTGATTTTTGCTGAATCAGAGTCTTAGTTCTAAATGATACCAATTTTTCTTTTCACACTTCAGATTTCCTCTATTTACAAAAAAAAAAAAAAAAAAAAAACAAGAAAAAAAAAAACAACACACCACAAAACACCACACCAAAAAAGGTGAAGGGAAGTATCTTGTTCACGTGTTCAGAAACACTGGAATAGTAGAACCTCTGTGAGTCAATGAATTTAAAAAAAAAAAATCGTCAGAAATTTCCAGTACAGTTACTCTGGTTAAAAGTCATTAGAGTCTTAAAAAAGAAAATGCAAATGCATAATTTCTATGATGAAGAATGGCAAGCCAACTATTACATTAACAGCATAGTTACTTTCATATGTTAGAACATATTTACAGCATCATCCTGTAGTTAGTTTTCACTGCTGTAACAGAAAATTATCTGCAAGGGGGCACAGTGCAAATTCATTCATATTGTTCTTCACTTTGAATAATCACGTCACACAACTAAAATTTTCTATGATGACAAATGGCAAATGTCATTTTGAAATATGCTGGGCCACAGAAGCTTAGGAAGTATGGCAATTTTGAATGGTCTTTATTTAAATCCTAAAAGACTGTTGGTGTTTTGTTTTTCCCCAATACTGTCTTATCATGAAAACAAAATGCTAAAGGAAATGCTTACAACAATAACCGTATTAGTCCATTTTAGCAACTTTAATTATTACTTACTAAATTACTTAAATTATTTATTACTAAAACAATATATTGCCACTGAGGTAAATTATTGTTCTTTTTAATTGACATGACACTGTCACTAGAAATCTAGCTTCCATGATAGCGTATCACCAGAGATACAGGTCTCTCCATGTAAGGTGTATGTACACATATCCATACTTTGCATTCAGACTACAACTAAACAAATACATTTGTATTCTTGCCTTTGATTCTTTTCATCCTCATTTTCCTCAGTAGTCTAAATAATCAAGAACTGCACATTTCTTCTGTTGCTAGTGCCAATAATTATGATGGAGCTATAAAGGAAATTATACACTCCGTGGATGATTAAATCAGCCTAAACATTCTACTCTCATGATTCATTGTGGCATGAATGAAGACACCATATTCTTAGCCTTATATCTGTCCTGCTAATTTTCCTTAGCTTCATTATTTTTTTTGCCTGGTATCTTTGACCCTTCTTTTGCTTCCCCCCATCATCTGTCTCTCTCTTTTTCTTTCTAATTAGGCCACTTGTGTTTTTTCTGTCCTTTTTGCTCCAGGTATACTTCTGTCCCTGCTCTCACCTCTTTTCCACATTATCTCTTTCTAAGCACAATACCAATGCCACATTTTTCCCCCTTTCTGATTTGTGAAAGTCTTTCTTTCCTCTGTCCCTGCTCAGGCTTCCTACCCCCTGCCTAAGCTTTTCCTTTCTCCTCTATTATGAGGCACGGTCTCTCTCTTGTATTTCTAGCTCTAAAGCTCACTGAGCTTTCGGGAAGAGAAAACTACAGCTGTGGTGAAACAACATAGGTTTGTCCAAAACTACTGCTGGCAATTCAATTCAGTTTTCAGCTTTGTTTGTTCTCTAAGTAATAGTATAATTCATTTAATTACTAGAAATCTAGAAATTAAATAACACCACAAAAAAAAAAAAAACCCACATCAAAAATTTAACACCAAGACAAATCTGGGGTGGAAATGCACTTACAGAAATCCTTCTGCCAGGAGTCTCACAGACTGTCTATGCTGTGTGATGGCTTTTAACAGAACTGTAACACAGTAAAGCTCAACAGAAACTGCTAAACTTAAGTGACGTAGATTAAAAGCATCTCTACTAACAAAACTACACTAACATAACCCAGGTGAAGAGCTAGCCCTTAAAGTATACAGTTCTATGGTTAACATTCATGAGTAACATACACCCTCTACATCTACTCAGTTCAGCTTTTCTGACACTCAATATTTCAAATCAAGGGGAATTTTATTATATTATTTTGTTTGCAGTGTCACATAAAGTGTAAGAAGACTGAGGAAAGCGATGATCAATTGGCAGTCATTTGCAAGGACCTTAGATAAAAGCACACTAAAGGAGAAATGCTGTAATTGTATATTCAGTCTCATACTTAGTCTGTCTTGAGATAAGCTGCATTAAGGCTACTGTAACATTACTGGTACTTATATTCTTTTGTAAAGCAAAATTACACACCTGCACAACACTCCTCACAGAACACCCTCTTTTTCAAGACAACGCCTGAAACTAAACATAGGCCCTTCTATAAATCTTTCCTGATTTGGGTCCGACATTTTAATTTTCTTGTAGCTTTCTCATTTATATTTTATAAAGACATTCCTATTTCTACTCCCATATTGAGAATATTATCTTTTATCTATACATCTTTTCAGCAGGAACACCCACTGCTACAATACCCTTTACTGCCTTGTATCTTACTACAAAACAAAATGATAGGTAGATTCCTCTGGAAAATCGAGTAATCATAAGTTACTATTAGATTATTGGATTCTTTTAAATGTTGACTTTAACTTTGTTTTTGTTGTCCTTAAGCAAAAAAGTCAGAAATAGGCCTTTGCAAAATAATCTGTGTAGTCAAATAGAGGTTTGTTGGATTAATAATCTTCACAATTTAGTACCTTTTCCTTTTTTTCTTGACTAAAAATATATTACTAGGCAATATTTCCAAAGCTAGGTATTCATATATCCAAACAGAAGTGGCTAGTTCTCAGAACTATTAAACACATAAGTCTTAATGATCACACAGAATACACTGAAAAAGAAGCTAGCAGTTCTTAATGCATAAAAGGGGGTTTTGGGGCATTTAATTTCAGGCATCGTATATTAGAAGTACTGAGCTGTAGAAATTATGGTAAGCTTTACAGGGAAAGCATACCTGTGCATAAATATATTAATGACAGCACAGAAATAGTTACAGTCAATGTATAGTCCTCCAACTCTTCACATTCAGTAGAAGCACGCTTGAGATGAATTTGAAAGAGCTAAATTGAAAAATATAAGAATGAAGGATCCGTCCTTTACTAAATAATGGCATAAACAAGCATAATGTTAATGAAGAAACAAGTTCTAATATATACATTCTAGAAGAACTTTAATAAAGAGTGAAAAACAAATACATAGGACATTTGACTGCTGCTGAATGCTATACACAGGATGAAGTTTTGCATTCACCTATAAATTAGAAGCAGAATTTGAAATCTTACATTGCAGTAGTCTAGTTGATGCAATTCTACATCCTACTTTAGGAAAACTGTTAGCACAAGCTCTAAAACAAATTACATTCCATTCCCTGCCCCCATATATTTTAGAGTCACTTTAAGATAAATAGTGCTGTGATAAGAGGGGAAAAAAAGCATTAGCACTAGCATTTCAGCAAAACTATTTTATTCTGAAAAGTTCTGCATAAATTGCACTATGCCAGTGATATTTAATTGTAACATAAAAATTAAACACCATTTACTTAATATAAAATTGGGATAGTATGTAAATTAAGTAAGTTTCAATTCATGTCTTCTTACTCACATCTGTTGGCAGTTTAAATAGTTTTAGTGTCATTAATTGTTATAAAAGTGCAAGATTTGCTGTATGCTTGCCACTTAGGACCAAAGGCACAAAAGTCTAATTGAACTAAGTAATTAGTAATTTGTCATTTCCTATTGTCAGCAATTACTTTCCATTAGAAATCCTCACTGAAAATTCTAATTTGAAGTGAGGTTTGCATTTTATTGCTGTCCATCCAAATTAGTTTAAAATTGACAGCTACATTTTCATTTAAAAATTTAAAGATATTAAATATGCTTGAAGACACTGAGGAATATTCTACCCCATGTGTAGTTGTGATAACTACTGGACTCAAAAGAATGAGAAGAAAAATTCAAAATATTTCTTTCTTTTCTTCAATTACAAAGTACACACCAGCATTACATAGTAGGCCACATCACACTCTTGCTCATGCGAATAGTCTCCTTAATTGGCAATTTAAATGGGTAACACAAACAGAGTATGACACACAATATTATATCCGGATTCATTGGATTTCTTACTTACTTTTACACAGGGAACCAAAAATTGGTATAGAAATTAAAGGTGTAACACAAATGGAACTGTGTATTGCCTTGCCTTATCCTAGAGGCTTTTCCTCATGGTTTTACTACAAAAGCAATTTTTCTTTTACTTTTCAGATTTAAAGTAATCAGTACTGTCCAGTTGTGAACGCTCAGTGTGCAGCATGAGGCAGCATTTGGGAGGGCAGGAGTGCTGCAGGTTCCTCAGAAATGCACAGGGCTGATTATCTGTGAGAAGGTAGAAATTTATAATTAAGACTTGCCAAACTGGCATGTACCATCATTTCAGGGCTCATAAGATAGAGCTGCCTAGGAAGCAGCAACTTGGTGCCTGGTAAAATGCTTCTGCTGCCCAGTCCAACCCAGTCTTGAAACCGGGGGACAACTGGTTCAACTTTGTTCACAGAAAGGCAAAAATAACAATGGTATTAATTCACCACTGTTCCAGAGCTCTTTTGCAAGCAAGTTACAAATCTGGAAGCAAAGAACGTGGGGTTAATTGTTTTTAATGTAAAAAATGCTCAAACCCTGAAATAAGATCATGCTCAGTGCCAGTTGACAAACACTGCAATGGTAAAGCTAACAGTTTAGCAGAAGTTGATACTAAACATGCTCAGAAGATACCAGCTGGATATCAGTTGCTATCCACTTGCAATCAAGCCCCTCAAAAACACATAGAGAAGAGGCACATTATGTTTTCACCATAAAATGGGGGGAGGGAATTTGATGTATAAAGAGTTGGCCAAGTGTGTAGTAATATCTTAATCTTATTTTACAGAATTAGAAAACTATTAAGACCAGAAGACAACAGAATTGCACAATTGTGTGTCTAATAATGGAACAGTTATTAGAGTTAGTATCAAGTACATTTGCACTTCAACTACAGTCTATGGTATATTGCCATCTCTCTTTTTCTTATTTTATGCGATATGATAATTAACCTTTAAATCTAGCAATGGTGATGAATTTCCCTTAAATAGTTATTCTACATTCATGTTTCCTGAAAGCACACATCTTTCACAGAAACTGTCTCTGATAACTAGTTAATACACATCACAGATCACTAGCACTCTATATTAAGCCCACATTAATTACTGTTAATTCAGAACATAATTCCTATGAAGAAACATATCCACATGCTTACAAAAAACTCATCGTAATTAGTGCTATGAAAAAGAGGAAAATTCTAATGATTCATCACTAATAAGTAACAGGCACTATCCACAATACTTCCATATCTGGGACTCTCTCAACAGACAGTATCTTAGGTCTTTTTCCTTAAACTGATTTAAGCACTACATTCACTAAGAATTTCCCTATTTAAAAAAAAAAAAAAAAAAAAGGGTACAAACAAAAACAGAAGGGGAAAAGGTCAATCGGACTCTCAACATGAGTCCACTGGTCAGGCAGAGACCTCACTCCTACCCCTCTGCCACCTTCCACTGCAATCAGTTTTATTTCATCCAGTATTGGTAAGAGCTGATTTTAATTAGATGTTTGATACATATTAAAGGAAAAAAATTGATCTCCAAATGCATAGACCACTTCCTAATTCCATGGGGTGAGGTGTTCAAAACTAGGGTTTGGAGGTATTTTCAGAATAATAAAGATCGTAGGTATATTGTAAACCATTATTGTGCCATTTCTGCAGCTGTATTTAATTGCCAATAAAGCACTGAACAAAACAGAGAATTAAATTAAAAGTTCAATAAACACTGATCAATACTCTTGTAAATACCAAGTCTATAAAGTGATCTTCTCTTTAAATGTAGTTATACTACAGGTACCGTGTAGATGATCCGCATTCAAATTTCATGTGTTGCTTGAAAGTCTAGTTAAATTTCTTTCCAGTAAAAACATTTTGAATCTACAAGTGCTGTCAAAAAACATTACAATCCTGCCTTTATTCTTAAACTGTTGCTGTCTTCTGATTTCGCATTAGCTCACAATCAGCTGAATAAAGAAGTCATCTTCTGTCTAACATGTAAATAAATCATCAGCTTCAGTTACTTTACCACTAGCTGTTTGTCATTCAGAAAAATAATGGTTAATCAATGACTAATCAATGAAGATGTGTAACGTATTAGTTTGCAGTCCTTCATCATCCTATTTTCCTCAATTGCCTGGGGGTTTGTGTTCAGTACTTACAGAATCGATTACAATTGTGAGTGATCATTCAGCTCATGTTGAGAGCTGTCAGCTGTGCTTTCTGCTAGGATTTTTTACCCTCCTGTTTAATACGAGATGCTAATATTTAGCTGCATCTGACAAGCTAGACACCGTAGCAGAAAATGTTATAAGAAGTGCTTAAGTAGCTAATTGCAACACTACATGTCACTTGATGAAACTAAACTTTTCCTGACTTCACAATAATCATAAGCATTACTGGCTTGCTGTGGAAAATTAAAGGAAAATAGCTGTCTGCTTGAGTCTGATCATGCCTGCAGGGAAGGCCTAAGAAAGGCAACTGACAATGATGCCTTTGTGCATAACTGCAGGGGGAAAACGGATAATTCTTCAATTTTCATATAAACCGACATTCTTCACCATATGACATTCATGTGTGCGCTCAGATTTCCTACCAGAGCCACTAGAAAAGTTGGACCCAGAGACTTTTGATACACAACAACGTAAATGAGTAACAAAGGTTTCTATAACAAAAGTAATGTTCACTGCTTGACAAGACTGCTTTGAAACAGATTTAAGCTTGTCACCATCATAAGGAGAAAAGATTGGCTGTTGTTCCCACACACACGCCAAATATATTACTACCAATGTATAGGTTTATTCATTTTAATTATTGTTTTCATACTTCTTTTAGAAAATGCATGTCAGTGGTAGTCATAGGGTGTGATGGTGGAAACTAATAATTGTTAACGTATTTCATTAAATATTTAGAACGGAGCTGTATTGATTAAAACGGCAATGCATAAGTGCACTTTCCTGGTCGTTTTAGCTCCAACAGCTCCCTCTTGTGATTGAGATGTCAAAGCTCCCTTGCCTGAACAGCCACATTTAGATGTCATGCTAAACTTACCGGCACTCTTTCCATAGTCGATATTAAGAACAAGAGGGAGACAGAAGTTGCCTTCTCAGGAAATCATGCTAATATATCTTTTCTTAAAATTGAAATATTGCAATATAATTCGGTAATTAAGGTTAATATCCAAACTGAAGCTAGAAAAGTAAAAAGAGTCACTTCTCCATTAATTTAAGGAATATAATTCACCTAATAATTATTTTAATATTTTAGGGGTTTGGTCGGTTGCCTTATTTTTAGCTGATGTGATAGAGAAGATGGCAATAGATTTCAGGAAACAAGGACTTTCCTACCACAGAGGCCAAAAGCTGCACTGGTACCCATGGTACTAAAAATAATGTGCTTGGTTTTTACATAGTGCACAGAAACAGTCCAAATACATCCTCTATTTCAAAACAATATGTGACCCATTAAAAATAGCTAGAAAGCAATACTATTACCTTGTTATAGAGAAGAGCATTCCCAGCACTAAATGTTATTTTGTTTCTATGTTTTTGTCCCTCATCTGTATTGGTAATAAAATTACCTTTGGTAAAAGAATAGATAGATACTTAGAACTTTTTGGTTTTATATACAGACAGATTGATAAAAACAACCAGTTTCTAACATGATCAGAAAAACTGCTATTTAGGATTACTGCATAAAGGACAAAAAAAAAAAAAAAAAAAAAAAAAAAACACGAACAACCCCCCCAAAAAAAATCAGTTAGCTATTAGCTACAAGACTAATACTAGACAAATACAAATATAAGGCCTACAAACTATGTGTAGCAATGATCTCCCTACAATCAAATAACAAGCAAATACTACAAAGGAGGAAAACTTCATGTAGCTATGTAGCCACATTATCCACAACAGTTGCAAAAGCATGACAACAGTCATTATATTTAGCCTCCATTTTAGAATAAACCAGTGTTTAAATTTAAGATCACTTGGCTAAGCTGCCCTGAAGCATCTGAATAAAATTCCTACTGGTAGCTTGGTTGTTTTTACCCTAAAGCTTCCTATAGTACATAGAAATATTTAGACATGGTCAATTCATCTTAACAGCATCTTGAACACCCACCCCAGCCCCTAGCCCTTCAGAATGACAACACTAATAATTGCTCTGAAATCACAAAGTAAAGGAAACAACACTTTAAATCATGGATGGCATTTTTAGTGCAAACACCTATTGCCTCTCATTTCTTAAGTTCCTGCCAAAGACTCAAAGAACACAAATAGGCAAAACAGACCCATTCCCTCTTAGTTATTTGGTGTCTACAGAATAGCCATCTTTAGTTGGACCAGTTAAGACAAAAACAGAAAGACTTGTCTGCTTATATCAAGTTCATACTCTGAATTATCTTGCTTTGTCAGCTGATAATTTTCCTTTTGGTCTGGAAAGTCCCAGCTCACAGTAATACTATTATCAACAACAGCCAGGATATGGTGGCTGTGAGTGACTAACTTTGTGTTCATGACTTTACAAGCCAAACTCTATTCTGTCATTTCATGAAAATGCATTTCTAACATACTTTTCTTGAGTGAAATTGCTAATCTTTGTGTTTGAAATAAAACATTTACACCAAAACATCTAAGCAATCATATTACATAAGAATGACAATAGCACTAATTTTATCCAAACAATTGATAAGTCTTATAAAGTATGATATGATTGCTGATACATAGAACATTCTTCATTTCTCTTTTTTTAAAAAAAAAGAAAACATAATCATCAAAACAATGACAAATGAAAGACTCAGAAAAGGTTATGACTTGACAAAGTAACATTTTTAAAACTTGGACACCAATCAAATTGATATAAGCATCAGTGATGCAACACTTTCTGACACTAAAGTCTTTACTACTGTCTAAAATATATAGAATACCCTATTGTGATTGCTTAATGTCAACTTTTGTTCATAAGCTCTTTCATAAAAGTGAAACAGTGAAAAATGATTTAAAGCAGTTCAATTTGTCTATTTACCTTAATCTTTAACTATTCCCATATGTCTTAGCTACATGATATATGACTTGCCATAAACCACTTTTTCAAAGATATACAAGACAGAAAAAAGTCAGGCTCATAACCTTTTATACACTGAACTTTCATAGACAGCTGGCAAAACAAAACACTTCTAGGCTTCAGAAAAAGCTGGAAGGTTATTTTGCTCTCTTGCTTTTATGAAACATTTGCATGTGTTAAATAAGATACAGTTGAACTATTTCATCATGACAAACAATCTCAAGTGAGAAAGGTCTTTTTAAAAGTTTGAAATAAACAAAAAGTTTGTGGCTGCTATTTTAATAGAACAATTAATCTTCCATTTGAGAAGCAAACACTACAGTTGTGCGTTCTTTTCTGAAAGCTAGCCGGTGATGCTGTACGAATCCTGACATTAAAAATTGCAAGTGGTGTAATCTCACTTTATGATCATACGCATAACTCAAGGCATTAGGTCTAATGACTGTTTTTCCAAGTATTTAGTAGTAATGCTCACTTTAATATGCATCATTCTGAAGCACAGGGCAATGCAATGCACACTTTTGCTTTAGATTAACAAGACCTTCACTGGCAATTTAGAAAATAAGAAACACACTGAAGAATAAAAGTGTCTGAATTACCTAGAAGTGTTGGTAGACTGGAGAAAGGCAGAGATGTGTTAATTAGCAGGAAGCTTCTGTTCTGTCCAAAAAGTCGTAGCATAGGATCCATTTGGGCATTGGGACTAAGCAGGTACCAGGTAGGATTCTTCAGAAACTTATTACTCCAACTCTAAAAAAAAATAAAAACAAACCCAGCGATAAATATAGGCATAGATGGAAACATGTATAGTTTCCTGTCATATAATAAAAAACATTTATAATTCCAGGTACTAGAGTAAGCCAATTAAGAAATACAATCTTCAATTTATATTAAAAATATCATTCATATTTTTGTTTCAATTTGAAATATTATTTAAATAAACTTCTACATTAAAGGACCAAATTTTGAACTTCATAACTCAAGACAGCTTCTCACATCAACAGGAGCTAAAGCTTTTCAGTAAGTCTAGCAATATACATATCGTCTGTAATTTATTATTGCTGAGCATTTCAAAAACATTTGGTGATGGACCAGATAAAGATATCTGACAATGAGCAATGAGGCAGAGGGGGGGGATGGGGACAGGGGTGACCACCGTGTGTAAATTTTCTAAGACTGTATTTTCAGAAACATCACTGTGATAAAATCTGTTTGTTCTAAAACAAAATAAAGTACATATATAGAAAAAGGAGGGAAAACAAACAAACAAAACAACAGCTCTTAAACTTAAAACTTCAGAGGAAAAATAATAGTTTCAATCCAGAATATATATTTATACTTTAAATCCTAGAATTAAAATGGCTGGTTTTTAAACTTCAAGTAAGCTCGAGAAACTGACTACAGATCATGTATACAATATAGGGTCAATGCTGTATTGAATTTCTAGACCATTTTCAGACTACCTTCTGGCAATGGAAGCATTTTGACCACTGACACTCCCTATGGGTATATCTGACTATCCTGGTACAATGAACCATCCCCATTATTGAATCTACAACAAACTGCTGTAGGTTATTCATTGATTGAGTGTTTAAGTGTATTCTTTGGGAGCAAATGGAGAATGAAATCTGTAAACAATCACGCACACAAAAATCAGCAGAATTCTTCACTTGGAGAGGGTTTTCAGTTTCAGCACTTAATTATCTGTATTCTTTGATAAAAACCGTCACTTTAAATAAGGATGCACAGGAATTTTGCTCTTAAAAGATACACCAAACTACAATGTGGATCTGCACATTTTATCTCAAAGAAAAATTAAGCCATCATTGGCCAATATGACTACATAGGGACATAAGGTTTAAGCACATCTGCCATGCTTTATGCTAACATCTTTATCTAGATCAATTACAATATACACTATCACTGTTAAATAACCAATATAGATGCAGACTGCAGCTCTGTAATATTCCTAATGGAGGTTAGAACAGATATTAAGAGCTACATTTTCATAAGCTTAAGCAATAATTCTGTGTGCTTGTATGCATATCTTCAATCAAGTTGTATTTTGCTATGATAGGAAAATGTTCTTTTTTCCACTTTAACCAGTGCAAAAGTCTTTCTTTCTCATATATATATATATATATAGCTCAAGTTCAATTGTACAGTTTGTCTGCCACTATATATTTATAGCTATTGCCTGAGTGAGTGGTTCATACAGTACTAGGGAGATAAAAAAACCAAATAAGACATTTGAAGCTTTCTTCATCATAATTTCCACCTTTGATTTAACCAAAAAAAAAAAAAAAAAGAAAAGAGGAGGGATCGTCCTAAAAATATATACAAATTATATAATTTCAGCATGAGAAAACTATTTGTATGTGACACTGCAGTATAAAAGTATAATAGAAAGTTTACATATTTCGAGTTACATCTTTAAGGTTAATTTTATCATAAATCTACAATGCAGCTTTATTATTCACTCCCATTCTCACTGAAAAACTGTGACTACAATATCATTAGTTTATATTTCAAAATAGTGCCCAAACATCAAGCATATGAGCTTTCATTATGTGAAGTGCTTTCCATGCACATAGCTCCAAAGAGCTCAAAGCTGTTTGGAGTAAACCACACAAAAACACTGTGCTGAAAAGAGCTTTTTTTGCTCTATGAACTGAACTTCAAACTGCATTACGATTCTGTTAGACTAAAGTATTGAAGAAGGAAGAAAACCCTTGTGCTCTGTGTATGAAGACATTACAATGCAAATTAAGCATAGACTAGGTTAACAAAAAAAATTTAAAAAAATACATATATAGTGGCTAATCTGTCTATAAGCCAACTGGGTATGCATATTCACAAGCAAGAAAATATTGGGGTGCAAAACAGCAGGACTTCACAGGTATCATAGTTCAAGCATTTTAGCTGCACATGCACTGCAAGAAAACCCTCCCCTATGTCTGCTGGCACCCAGACATGTGTGGCTCTGTTCAGACTCCAGGTGGGAGCGAGGTCTTCCGCAGGATTCCCTTGGAGAGGTCCCTTCAGAAAACCTTAAGTTCACAGTCAGCCCAGGAGGATTCAGTTTAGACAATCAGGGAGTAAGACTACAAGTTGCACCATGGAGAGCATCTGTTCTGCCACTCAAGACGCTCCCAATAGGTGCTTTTGTGCAGACACTTAAGTGTGTTACTAAAATTATGGTAAGGTATCAGTTTCCTCTACTGTCTGACAAGGTTCAAATCCATACCTCCTACCTCCCCAGGGGGGCAGCTCAGCCATCTGTCAGTAACTTCAGTCTATGCTTTCCCTTCCACTTTAGTGGAATCATGCACACATATTTGATAGGCTAGCGTGGGGCTGGGTAGATTCATGCACAGAAATCCAAGAGTACCACCCTCTAGACACTCATCCAGTGTCATAATAGCTATACTGTGACCCTTTAAGGGCACATATACCTGCAGATCCAAACAAACAACTGTGTAGGCTATACAGTGGATTTGGAAGCACTTTAAACCTCACCTTGAATATCTTGTGGCTGACCAACAATGTTAATTCTGTTACGTCATAGGATTTCTATTGGAAACCTTTGGAAATGAAGGCTTACGTCATCATGGGAGTTTTCATACTTCGAAGCAAGGTAGTCACAAAAACAGATATAACAACAAGGAAAGTAAAAGTTGGAGGTGATAGTTTGTTGGGGTTTTTTATAAACAACAAAGTTCTATGGCACTGGTAATTATGCTTTCCTTGTAAGCCCATCCTATAAGGTTGGGTAAACATAATTACAGCAGTATTGGGGGGGGTGGGGGGGAGAGAAAGACAGACTGGGGGGGAAGCATCACTTGAGTTCTGTATTCTTGTATTTTAGCTGGTAGGTGAAGCAGACAAAAAGGAATTTCTTCCTCTGCATACTAAACACATACAACAAAGCAAACTATCTTGACAAAGTTTTTTTCCTTTGGGACAGTTGTCTGCACATACCTATCTTTACATTATATTAACATGGAAAAACTAGGGTATTCAGCACAAAAATCTGTTATGCTCTATTTCCCACCCCGACGAAAACATCAAGACTGCATGTAATCACCTTGTCACTGTTCCAATTTAAGTGTGGTCAGAACTTGTGTTGTAAACTCACAGAAGTGGGGCTTAGTCATTTGACAGCAGACATTTCACTCTAAGTCAAATTTGTTGATTTGTTGAAAGAAATTGGCTCTAATGAAATATTAACTTCAAAGCTGTTACATTTTAAACATGGCAATCACCTTACGTGTGATTACATCAAAAGGGCCACGTGAAAGAAGTCTGAGCCCATTTGGGCGAGAGATTGAAATCTGGCAGGGATGCAGTACTTGCCGTTAAGGCTGTGCTTAGGAAGGACTCACAGTCAGGAAGGGACAGGGCTTGAGATTGTACACACTACATTAGTTCTGCTCCCTGGTGCATATGTATTACAAAACAGTCTTGAAATATATGGTCACTCCCTTTTTCAGTCATAATATATACTTTCTATAGGCAAAAGCATTCTACATATTCTAGGTAGAGAAAATCTTCTAGAATATCCACAATGCATGCATTCCAGAATGTAGTAGACCAAATGCAAACTGGTTTACATTTTCAGCCAAATGCCTAGTTACCTGCTCCCACCATTTTTTGTTGCACAGAAGGGAGTCCGCACTAATGGCTGAAAAGAAATTTGTACCGTGGTTGCTGCTTAAGTCCATAAGCTTGCCACAGGGGAGAAGGACTTACATCTTTGGAGTACCACTGCTGAAAATACGATGCTAGGATCATCCCAGGTTTTACCAAGCACGTGTTAGTAGGCACTGTTTTAGGAACTGCTGGGTACAGGAAAAACACATTAAGTTTGCTTTTCACTAATAGCCATAGTCAAGAGGGAGAACAATTATTATTTCGCTTTCCTTTTTTGGGAAGAGAAGAATGAATGATACACAGAAAACTGAAGATTGTTTAGGCAGGAGTTTAGCTTGACTCCCTAGTACCTGGAAGGTACCCCCACCTCCTCTTGCTCATGAAGAAAATTTTTTTCAGTTCCAATTATCATGACTTAGAATTTTATCTATTCTGTAAACTTTCACGGTAAGAAAGGCTGAAGGAACAGATTTTTTAATAATGTTGTGTTACTGCTTTACTATGAAACTTAAGGGGGAATGGTAGAAGTAAGCAGGGCAACTTGCAAGAATCGTGATGAATCATAAACTTATTTAGGTTAGAAAAGACTGTTAAGATCATCAAGTTCAATTGTTAGCCTAATGCTACCAAGTCCACCACTAAAAATAGTGATATATGAATAGTCTGGTTCTCTGCCTGGACAATTGTTAAAGTCTCACGTTTGAGAGATAAGACCTGAGAATTAAGAATAACCTCAGAGTCCTATACCAGGAAATCTAAAGAACAAAACACCTCAGAAACAGCCTTTTGAAAAGATTGAGCTCTGATCCACCCCAACCCCAATATGAACATTTTGCTTCTTGGCAAACTATTTGAAGAGGAAAAAAAAGTGACAGTTAAAAGGAAAGAGAGATTTCTATATTTCTGAAACTTTATTACTTGCAATTAGTAGATTTCCTGGGTGCACAATAGTGTTTTAATAATCTAAGACTCTTTTCTGTGTTAAAGAGTTATTGGTCTTGCACCTTGACAGATTCAAAAGGCCCAAAATAGCAGCAATACAAGCATAGATCTTATATTTTTAAGTGTTATGTGGTACTAAAGGACAGAAGTAATTTTAGAAGCTAGACTTCACACCTGAATGCAATAAAGTGACTTCTGAAGGTACATTTAATTTGTATAGAGTATAAATGAGGTGAGTGCTCTTTTTTCTTTTTTTTTTGCATCACTGCTCAGAAAATAACTGTTGATCTAGAACAGCTGGAAAAAATTAGGTATTGACACATCAGTTTAGGCAAAGCTTAATACAGAAGGACAAGGAAAGGGTTGCATGTTTAACATTAGCATAAGAGTGACACTTATTGCAAATTTAATTAACTAATATGCATATTTGAAAGTTGTCTGAAAATAATCACTGACAACTTATTGTAGTTACAGAAAAATTAGCAGCTCTAACTGCTAAGGGCATGAGAGGCTGGCAGAGGCAATGCTGGCTGATGTCAGAACAAAGGGAGAAGCTGGTGAGAACTGGGCACGTTTTGGTTAATGAAGGTAGGATTATTGCTAAGGTATGCGGTGCAGATGGTGGGTAAACAGTTCTGATGGGGGATAACAGCTAGGAATAGTATCTAGTAGACTCTGAAGAACTTTCTCTTCTTCCTCCTTCTAATAATTCTGCTACTTGCAATTTAGGAAAAAAAGAGCGAAGTGTTTAATATGGTGGGAAATCCAGAAGAGAAATATAAGGCCATCTAATTGTTGCTCACAAAACTGGCCCTTCACTAACCTATAAGAAACCAGTCAAAATAAACAGACTTCCTGTAGCTAGCTGAATGCACAAGGTGAGCAGGGATGCTTGTGCTTGATAAAACAACCAGCATTTGGAAGCCCTGAAGCAGAGAGACTAATCCATGAAGTACAAACCTGAAGAAAAAAAAAAAAAAAAAAAAAGCCTCCCAGACCAGACTGCAAACTCCTCCCAAGAATGCGAATTGTATAAATTTTATCCCATGCCTTTTGATGAGAAATAGCTCTGATGATGGCGTATCTGCATTGTTGTGACAGAGATACCTGTCACATAAACACCACAAGCCACCAAATTAGCTTGGTCAAGGCCAAAAGGTAACATAAAGCTCAGCAAGAGATATTTCAGTCTTCCCCCAAAATACTTGAGTACTTCTGCATTGGTGTCAGCTAAAAATCACCAAAAATTAAACACAGATGTACATTTATATATATGCTACTGCATAAGTCAAGTTTAATTACGTTTGGCTGCTTGGTTCAAATATTGTTTCCAGACATCACATAACACAATTCAGAAGTCAGGAAGTTTAGATTGTGATTATGTTTACCCTATATAAATAGTCGCAAAGATTTCACTAGGATTATTTGAATGAAAGTGTGATTGATGTTACAATAATTCATTCTTACTTAGGTAAGTGTAAGCAATAGGTAATCTCCAAATACCAAGACATAAGACAGCACCCAGTTATACAACAGGGTTGTCTTGCCCTCCTTTCCACAGACTAGCATTGTGTTTATCCATATTAGGATTAGAGAAATGAACAAGGCTTGCGTGACACAATCTCACCTTGCCTTATTCTTTTCAACTGTAGCATAGATAAGGTCATCTCCTTTGTAACAGAGAGACAGCATGCAGAACAGCCCATTCAAGCATTTTCCTTAATTCGCAAAATTAAATTGGGACCCTTTCTATCCCACTGCTCTCCAGCATAAAGGAGACCAGAAAGGAAGAATGACAAATTTGCAAATCAGATTAAAAGAGTGTTTGATATCTTAGGAATCCGAGCTAGACACTGTCACTTAGAAGAAAAAAAAAAAAAAAAAAAAAAAAATCACTTATGAGTGATCTACTGCACAGCAGGACTCTGGTTGTGGTTACTTGCAACCTGCTCCCTGACAGCTACCCATCCATTCTGTGCTCAGTGAGTCTCAGAGCAGGAGCAAACAGTCCTGAATGCTTGCTGTTAAAATTAGACTGCTCCCAACTAAATGAGTGGACATCAAGCATCCAGCCCTATTTAAACATACATGAGAACCACTTGGCTCCTTCAAACACTGTTTAAAGTAGACTGAATTTCTGATCAATAGAAGATTGTTTTTCTTCATACAGGCAGAACTGCAAAAGGGAGCATTTGTTTGAAATTAATCTCCCCAGTGCAAGTTTTAATGTGGTGTTAAACTCTGCCATTTAAACCAGAACCAGTGAAATAAAACTCTGATGACTCTTAAAGAATTTAAGATTAATGCAAGAGGAAATTACCTTGCCTAGTCATGCCTACTTTTATTAGTACCCTGCAGTTGTGTTTCATTTTGGATGTGGCAAAAGTATGATTTGAAAGTCAAGAAGGCAACTTCTTGCATTTTGTATTTAATTATTGAACACAGAACAATGCTAAAGCTGCATTTCCAAAGTCTGTTGTGTTGCATTTTGCAAGTTTTACTTAACAAAACTGCAGTCGTAGCAGTAAGAAATTATGTCTTCCCATGATCACACTGAGAAATGGCACATCTATTTTTGAGTACGTAAGTCCAGTAATTATTATACCAGCATTGCAGAATTTAAGTTTGCTTTTTCTTATTTTTAGATTGGAATATTTTTTTTTTTTTAATATGGTGAAACAGATGTAGTCTTCAAACACTTCAGCAGGTTCCACTGATGACACACATGGGATACAAACTTTGAGATTATTCCTGGTGTATGACTTTCAATTTTTATTGTAGTATGTCGTTTTAAGGAGAAAGCTAGTTTCAGTTTATGGCAAAGTTGGTTTTATTTATAAGGCTAGTGTATAGGGAATTCATTAGCAAAACGGCAAAACAAACTAGTCCAACTGGGCTAGAGAACTTCTAAAAGATTTATCAAGTTCTTCAGACGAACTGTTCTCCCCTTGGCACATCCCAGCACACCACATGGAATTCTCCCCAAATCTCTTCTCACAAGAGCTACACAGTTATGCTCTTGTGCAAATGTTTCAGTGTCTAATCATGAGCTACACAGCTTATAAAATATTAAACATGAATTTAATTTTAAATTAATATAATCTGCCATTGCCTTAGGTATGCCTTTAAATGCAAAGCTGAACTGAATGAAGCAATTTTATCACCTCCTTTACACTCTCATCCTTTCCCTACTCCCAAAAGCAAGCCTCCAGAAAGTGCCTTATCAAAATACATGTATACTAAATAGCAACAAGCTGGCAAAAGGCACCACTGGCAAGAAACGCTGAAGAATTATTTTTATTTTAGCATTGGTGAGTAGAAGGACCACACAAGAATATTTTTTGGTGCTTCATAATTATATTTTGATGGTTGTTCACATGACCAATAACTAGAGGAAACAAACCAAGTGGCAGTACTAGATATCAAAATATTCTTTTCTTCCTTTTCTGACCATAAGAAAAAAAAAAAAAAACCTAAGAAAAAGAGTAGCAAACATTCTTAAATGTACTTTGAACTCTTCATACAGAAATATGAGACAAATAGTAAAAATCCTCTGAGGTATGAAATGCTTTCATCATGAAGGAAGCTATTACATATGCTGAGATTGAAACTTCAACCATGAATTACACAGAACTCCTTTTAGCTATTTGTGTGCGTGCAAGTGTTTAGCACAAGATCGACAGCTCTACAGAACTAAGCAAACTGTGACCACCTGAGTCTATGCTTAAACCTCCCTGGTCCACTCTGAAGATCTTTATAGCACTCAGCATCACCAGGCAGTATTTTGGGGAAGAAAATCAAGAGTAAATTTTCCATCTGAAAACAGCAAAGATTTTTAGGAAGGCAGAATGTAATTACTGAAGCTGGAATTTAGCCAGGTCATTGGCATTAATGTTCCTCCTCTTGCAAAAAAAAAAAAAATTATGAAGTCTTTAATGACCACAGGTGGTCAGGACCTTGAATTTACATCTCATCTGAAAGACTTAAGTGTGTTATGCAAGTATGCGTGGAAAAAATAAAGTCTTGAGCTGTCAAAAGGGTAATTCTTCTAGTCAAATTTAAATGTCAAGACAGACTTAAAAAAAAAAATCTAAGATCATCTGATCCTTGAACCCCTAAACTTAGTAAATACTTTTCATTGTCACTAAAAAGAATAAACAAAAGCAAATTTTAGAAGTTTTAATTTTACTTCCCAGAAATTTTACATGCCTTCACTGCAGATCAGACCTTCACCTGAATAAAGGAAGCAAGAACACCAGCAATTTATTAAATCTAAATTATGAGAGAAGGGGGGACTTAACTCACAGAAGGAGCTAGACATAAGGGAAAAAAACAAACACACTGCAGCTTGCTTTATTTAAAAAAATACAAGGTGTAACCGAGCATGACACATTATTGCAATGCCCAGTCAACCTCTAAACAACAAACCAATCCAGTCTGCTGGCCAACAGGCACTTGCCTCAGGGTTAGAAGGGACCCAAACTTTTGAAAGCAGATTTTGAAACAAAAGCAAGGCTGATCATTAGCCTTTTTTTCCTGCCTCACCTGGAAGACATATTCACTTGAATCCACCATTTTCCAGTACGCCTGAGTCCCGAGCCCAAAAAAAGCCATTAGATCAGTTGTGAGTATTTAGACTTTAGCAAGGGATCTGTCTACACCAGAACTGCCTGAAAGCATTAGAGATATAAAGCAGTTTGTCACCACAAGCCCCTCCCATCATATTTTTGCTGGAGAAGACAACAGTCATCAGTTCCAGGTTACTCCATGACGGTCATTGCCTCTTGTTCTCTCCAAGAGAGGGGACTGAACATACACTAAAGTCTTCACCTCAAGAGGCAGCTGATACACCAAATAATTTCCTGCTCCCAAACTCTGGCAGGAGTAGGGACAAGAAAGTTTTCTTCCCCACAGATCCCTTTGGGATTAGCCCTTCCTCTCCCTTTAGTAACATCCAGCACTGCACATCATCTCAGCAGTAAAGTGCCAGAGCTTATACTTACAATGAGAATGTAGGACTCTAGGTCAGCAGGTGCCTGTTGGAAAAATAATTAACATGCATCTGAGGAAGTTTTAAGGGATGTATTCAGATATCCTGGGATGATGAAAAGTGAAGAAGAAACCTGTTCCCACCTCAGGACCTTAAAACTAGCCCTTCTCCCCCACTCTTCCTCAAAATCTGTCCCTACCAAAGTTATTTCAATTCTGCTTATACCACGAAGAAGTCTTATGTCAGCTGAATATCTAGTAACATCAGTTTTCAGCAGGACTTAAAAACTATGTACAATTAAATATACATGCAACTTCAGCTCTATCATGGAACACTTTCAGAAACATTTGCTGCTATTTATTAGCCTAATTTCAGCCTTTTGCTAATATTGAAGGCTCCCTTTCCCTCTTGCTGCTTGCTCTTAAGCCTTTGCCATGTCTCATATTTCATTTGGACAGCCAAACTACATGTGACTACGATAGATTATCTTTTAACTCTCCTTCAATCGTCAGTTCCTCCCACACGCATATACCCAAGATTTTTTTCTTTATCCAAACTACCCTTGTTTTCTTTACTGTAAGTGACTAGGACTGGATAGGAAGAATTGGTAGAATTTATCACTACTTTGACCTGAATAATTAGATAATTATTAGGTTCTTGAAGATAACTTCTTTACTTCTCTTTCTGAGATTTTCTGGTCATGTTTCTCTCTTTGCAGCCATCAGGTTCACTACACAGAAAATAACCCCATCTCATTGAACACAGTAGGAAGAAATCAGAATCAGAAAAAGTTTATTTCTTTGTAGTGGAAGACTTCGTAGTCACACCTAAAGAAAAATGTTGGCCCTGTTTAGCTGCTAGAAACAGTCTATGCTGTTGCATCTGAAGGTTTGGGGGGTTGGGGGGGGGGGGGGGGAGAGAGGGTGTCCTCCTATATTTACATACTACTGTATATATCTGCCATTAAACTGCATTTGCAGTGCTTACCTATGGCATGAGAAAAACTCTCTATGCCACAGTTCATGTGTAGTCCTGGACAGCAGCTAGTTTGTTTGACCAGTAGTAACATCTCCATTACGACATCATTAAACAAGCATTTAATCATTCCCTCCTGCAGCCTGTCAGCAGATAGCTTGCACAACCAGTAACTCTGGGGAGATGTTGTGATTGTACTGCCAAGGGTTGGGCAACAGTTATTCATGTGAATCAGTGCTAAACTTTGTGGTGTTTCTGCTTATCTGTGTGATATCTTAGTATTTCTAGAGTTCCTGCCATTGTAACATGTAAGCCTACACTTAAAAGCTTCTCTGTACTCTGAAAAATTATGTTGACTCTAAAATGAGCAGGAAACAGCCAAAAGCACTGAAAGCACAGTAGGACAGGATTAGGGACATGAAAAAAGCAACAGTTATGTCACCAGCCAGGTTAGCAGAGCCAGCAAGGAAGCTGCACAGAGGATAGAGAACATTTAATGTAATTAATTTCAAATTTTGAAAAGTGCTATAAAAAAGTCAAAATCTGACAGAAATAGTACAGTTTAAATTAAAAACAAAAAAATAACCCAAACCCCCTAAAAATATACCACAGAGAGGAGGAACAAGTATTTCAGAATAAGAAAATAGGAAGAATTAAACAGTGAAGGTTGTGAACAAAGAACATTCATACATACATATCTACAGTAAGTAGCATTCCTATACTCTGGGAGGAGGTTGAAAAGAATACATACATACATAATACATCAACATAATAGCATCACTGTATTACTGGTTAGGGTCAGGATGTCCAGAAACAAATATTCCGAGCTCGCACACAAGACTAAACACTCAAGAGAAGATCTTAGTCTCCAAATATACTTATGCACCTCTGTTCACTAATAATGGTGCTCTTGTACTCATGATGTTCTACAGTTGTGAGTAGAAGAGATGACTTGGAAGCTTAGCTTTAATCAAACTACATAAAATCGGATTTTTAAGAACAGTGAGAAGACAGAAAAGTTTCCAAGCACAGAAGCCCTTCTTCAGATGTTTTGACTTGTTTCTCAATTGAGAGCCATCACTCTAATTTTCATTTGACTAATTTGAAAAAGGAAATTAGATAATCTCTATAGCAGTTTCTCTTCAATAACAATTTTTGATAAAACAGCATCAAAAGCACAGTCTACCCAAGCTGAAAAGACATAAAAACCGCAGACTTAGTCCCCAAAAGCCCTAGGCCTTCAAACACATAAAAAAATTGCCAGAAGGTAAAGATAAACACAGCTCCGCTTGTTCCCAGAACACCTTGAGCAACCCAAGGATACCTTGCAGATACTCCTTTAATCCAGACCCTCGGGACTTTGGTCTCCTCTAGGAGACATGTGGCTCCTTCAAGGATGTAATATATGCATACTCAAGATAAAGATGCGCCCAAAAAAAAAATCTATATCCTAGATTGTCATCCACCAGCCTTCCTCAAAACCTCCTTAAGCCATTACAATTCATACTATCACACCTCAGAAGAAATTCACTCACAGTGGAAGATTCTGCTTTTAGTCTTCAAAACCTGTAAGTCTACAGCAAAACCCATAGTGGGGAACCAAATACCGTACAAGCCATCCTTCACCTAACAGAAGTGGGCAATCACAGATCAATCCAGGCAAAAGATTGCCATTAATTGCCTTAACTACATCATGCTAAAATTATGACCCTTACAAAGTTATCTGTGGTTTCACCTAGCAAATTCATAACAACCACTGTGAACCTACATGTGACTAGATAACCAATAAAAGGGACAGAAATACTAGTAACTACTGCAGAATATTTTTCACAAAAGAACCATTCAATATCTAACTTCTCAGCCCTGAAGTGAAAAAGAGCTGAAGAAACAAGTAAGAAACAAGAGTGGAACTAACAATCATAGCTCTAGAGTGACATGACAATTATTTTTTTTTTAATATTACAGTTTATTCACCAGCCTTCTACCCCCAAATATTGCCTTAATGTTCCACAAATGATAATTATCTATCTCTTTCTCTGTGCCATGGAGGTTAATGACCTTGTCACCCCTCTCCTTGTTAATACTTCCCCTTTGCTCCATGGGTACAATCACCTTTTCTTTAAAATTGCCTAATTGATGAACATAATCAAGTTAAGCTCAGAGTAATTGTTCTCAACCTGTATTTGGTTTTGAAGGGGATTTGCTTCTATTTCAGACACTGAGAATGGCTTTGTGTTCAAAAGTTTGCTTGTCCCCCACCTCCAACCCTGCAGTTAATAACAATTTTCTTAGTCTTATCAAAGAGCTTGAGATAGGGAATAAAATTTGTTCAAACTAGCCAAAAGCTGAAAACTATACTGTTGTTATATTACTTAAGCCTTCATATATGTGGAAACTTTACCTAAAAAGGCAATGGACTTTATCATCTTAAAGGTCTTTTCCGACTTAAATGATTCTATAATTCTAATTTATATCTGCAACCTGAAGTTCTGGAAGAAGAGGTAGGTGAGCACCACGTATTTTTTTGTGCTTATTTTTTCTAGATCAACAATAACACAAGATAAGAAAAATATGTATGTAATAATAGCCTTAAATCTGACGCAATGTCTCACATTAAGACAATTCCCTCTCCCTTAATCTGTAACCTAAACTTAATATGGCTGCAGCAGCAAACTTTATGCTGAGCAAACCAGAGTTTTCCGAATGTTTGTGATAGCTCAGGAGAACCTTAAACCTTTTTATTTTCCAATAAGGCTTAGGCTCCCAAGGTATCTCAACTTCTTTGTAAAGACTGATAAAGTTTCTGTCGATGTCAGACTCTGCTTTAAACCAAGCCATGAGACACACAGACCTTGCTTTCCAAGTACAGGGAACAGATGCCAACTAACGTTAAGAGTCCTTCAAGCACTTACCATCTCAATGTGCTTGATGACTTAACATTGGAACAGGATATTCAGTGATGGGATCCAAAGGATCAAGCTGAACTTTGCAAGTCCTGACACAGCCTACTATCTGCTCGAAAAGGTGCATATATTCTGTAATATCATAGAATCATTTAGGTTGGAAAAGATCTTTACCATCGTCAAGTCCAACCATTAACCCAAGACTGCCAAGTCCACCACTAAATCACATCAGTGGCTCCTTGGCAATAAAAACCACTGAAGACTTCAAGTATCATTTTGAAGTTAATCGTTGTATTAGCTTTTCATTTCAGAGCTTTATTTTTTTCCCCCCTTCAAACTGACACAGATGTTTCAGGTCCTTTCCCCACACATTTTAATAGTTAGTCCAACATTATCAACAAACCACTTGCAGCTTTCAAATTTAAAATACATGGGAAGAAAAATAGCTATTTTGTAACTGAGACAATGCTAATCTATTACTTCCCTCCCCCCTCAATACTTTGGGTTTTTTTTATTTCTGCTGGAAGCAACTATCTATTTATGGTTGCCAACTTGCTTGTCACTAAATAGGCAACCTCATGTAAGCACACCAAGCTGTCAGAGCTTTAGTATTCCTGCTTTCCAACTCTCAACATGCTTATAATTGAAGCTGCCAATAGTACTGAATTTACGGTTTAGATGGCAGCTATACCAGCAGCGAGAGAGAAGTCGCCAAACTCTCTTCAGCACCTGCAGTATCAATAAGACCTGAACTCAGGTCTCCTGAGGTGAAAGGAGAGTGTATCAAGCCCACCATTCCACCTAGCCCTCAGTGTATTAAGATGTTAATTAGTCACTTCCCTTATTATTCAGTCAAAATATGCTGGATTGAAACAAATTAGATTTTTAGCACATATTTCACACGTTGGATCAAGCCTTGCAAGGGTTTTCTTTTATTATTTATAAGATCATGTGCTGTCTTCCTGCTGAAAATGAGATGGTCTGCATGAGGAAAAAGGTAAAAGAAAAGCAGAGAAATGAAAATCAGATATTCCCTAATGATATTTAAAAATAGAAATTTTGCTACTGTTACATACAGCATGTTCCATCTTTTGAGATTTAATGGCTCTCTTGTGGTTTAATGGAGAATTACTTTCAGTAATTGATTATTAAAATTTAAAATTGCTAACCATCTTCATTATTAGATGAGCGAACATGTTATCCTTGTAATTAAAAAAGCTTGAGATTCACTTTCATCCTGTTGACAGAATGAGTAGATAGGCTCAGCACTCCAGTGCGATGGTTTCAGGGTTCTTGTTTGACAAAAATAGCCAGCAAGTTATTTGATGATGAAAATACAGAACATTCACAAAGACAGAGAAAAAAAATAAAATAATAATAAAAAGCCCTACAAACTAATTGAAGTTTTCAGTCCAAATTACCTTAGGCAGAATGCATATAGTGTTTTTCTATGAATTTCAGTTGAGTTTGGGCGGGGGGGTAGAGAGTGGCAGGGAGGAGGAGGAGGAAAAAAAAGAGACCAAGATACATGAATATTGTTTGTCTTATAAATAGATATTATGTGATACATTGGAAATTTTCTTCCTGGACGCAGGGCTATTTTCACCTTTGGGAATTCAGTGCTGGATTCTCCACCTGCAGTAACTCAGAAACATGACTGGAATGAGTCTGAGGACAACCCACTTTCTCCTTTAAGAAAGCCTAACAGCTGAATGAAGGGAAGCGGACAGAGCTGGTACCTTCAGTCATCCTAGATTGTAAAGAACCACCAATTTTAAGATAGCCTCTCAAGTACAATCCAAAGGGCTGAGAGACTGCAGGAGAAAATTCTTTGGCCTTTCTGTTGAGACTACCAGCATCTTAGGACCTAATTTTACTGCCATAGGCAGAACATAAGAAAAACTGAAAGAATAGTAGTATATTTAATAGAAAATTTGAAAGTTAAAAAGCATACCACCTTTCTGGAGCTGTCTGCATTATGCTGTCAGTTCCCACATTTTGCAAAATGATACAGAATCATCAAAAGTTCAATACTGTTACAGAATAGTAGAGAAAATAGTCCTTTCATCCTGTGTATTTAGTAGTAGCTTCTTTGTCAGCCATCACTTGCATGATTCTATTGGTATATTTCCTCCAGTTTCTTCAGCGAGATGAGAAAATTACTACCTGGATTACATATCCTGAAAAGCACAAAGAAGTTTCCAAAACGTGTTGCAAAGATGTTTAAGAATAGCTCTCCTGTTGAAATCAGAATAGGAAACATGCTCTTTCTGCCATCATATTGTATGATCTTTTCAACCAAATGGTAATATCAGGGTCAAATCTCCATGAACTATGCTAGGAGTACAGTCCACAAGTCCTGCAGTATTTGTACACACATTCTGCCAGCTATTCTAGTTGTTCTCTTCCACTCAGTTCTTGTCCAAGGTAATTCTTTTCAACCCCCTCCCAGAGTATAGGAATGCTACTTACTGTAGATATGCATCAGCATGGGTTGCACCATCTTAGCACAGTGCAACAGCAGATGGAGAATAATTAACAGCAGACATTGACACATCAGTCACCAGTAACACCCTGGGAGGTAATGACAATAATACTTTCAAAATGTGCCATGGAGGGAAATCCCAGATCCTTCGCAGAGTATGTTCCAATATATAACATATAAAGTAGTACCAATTTTCTGCCCTATAGCTACTAGCAAATGAAGAACAGTTAAGTATATGAATTGTAAAGTATATACCATATTACTTTTCATTGTTAAAAATACATTCATGTTCATTACTGTATCCTCAGTAGCTTATGCAGAAGCGGTCTTCCAAAGCGTTATTGCTGCCTTTGCATTAGTGCTTAAAGGTTAGTCTAGTCTAATGCTACAGCAATGATACAAGATGGGCATTAAACCTTGGTTTGAATCACGGAGTAGGACCAAATAATAATAAATTTCAAAAAAAAAAAATCTAACTTCAGGGCATGTATAGATCTCTATTAGCTACAGTGTATTAGCAAAATACAGAGCTGCCAATATCTGATAACAGAGCGCCCTTTCCTGGTCCCATGTCTGTAGAGCAAGAGGATGTGCTTTAAGGATCCATTCTTCTATTTACATTATCCCAATGAGACAAAAAACTAAGGAATTTTCCTATTTGAAAGGAAAAAATAGTATGATTTTCCTGTCTAACAAGATGCAAGATACCTGTGGTTTATTTTTAAACATAGACAAACTGAAGCTTAATGTGTGATGGGTTATGATTTCACATGGTTCCTGTTACACATATAGCTCTAAAAGTTGCCTACATTTTTACACAGATCTGAGATTCTCTACATCCCCTAAACTACAAAAGTATTTCCATCAGAAATAACAGAATCACAGAACAAATTAGAATGAATTGCAGTGAAGGAAGAGTTCACTATTTAAAGCTTCCCTACATCAATCATTTTGCATTTTTATCCATTATTTGAACACTAGACACATTGATACTCATGGACAGATAACAAAAATTCCAAAGTTAAATTATTTCTGAGAGTAAGCACTGTAGGATTAGGACCATATACATATCAAATACAAATTCAGATGCCAATAGGATTATTTACAGGGATAGAACCAGAAGAGCTGTATCTTTAATTATAAAAATCAAGTCCTTTCTCTGTTTTCAAAAATTAGGTGGAAGTTCTTTGCATGTACCTGTGATATTCCACAACATTAACAACACTGCTTCCCATTTCCTTGTGCATGCACTTCACATGTTATTTAATGCCTTAGCAATGCAGGCATGACTAGATTTCACCCACTTTGGTCACAGGCAAACCCACATCACAGAGGTATCCTAATGCTAAAGATATGGATGGGGTTGGGAACATTATAAAAATTCCTGAATATATTTTCAGCTTTATCCTATGTGGCAAAAAGCAAGTAGAGTATTGGCAGACATCAGCAAGGTCTTAAGAGATACAGCTACTTTTGCACACTTAAAACATCAAAAAATAACTTGTTAGGCTCACATTACAGCTAAGATTCTGTTTAAACAGAAGGATGGATGTGAAAAATTACATTTGTTGATTCATTTGAGCAGGCTGTTATGAATAGTAGGAAGTATTTTGTAGATATCCAATGTATTATGCCTCCTTTTGATCTTGTACTGTTCAGTTATAAAGGCTTGGAGAGAAGGGTGTTGAGCAGTAATATCCAAATAGTCCCACAACTACAAGTACTTTGAGGGGTAGAGGGAAACAGGAAAGAGACAGGTAGGCACAAGTCTCAAAGCTTTATATAAGTAGCAATCCCAGTATAATCCACAGAGCCTAAAAGCAGAGTCAAAGAAGATGAGGGGGTAAAAGGTAATTTAGGTTTCCTGTAATCTTCCTTTTTCTTTGAGGGCATTGAGTTCCTGCTAAGTAAGCTCTACCATAAGTAGTGCCAACATGAAGCATTTTTTCAGATACCTAGATGTAAAGATTTAACTCTAAGGTTTGTTTTGGGAGAAGACGGGGGAGGGTAGGGGGCGAATGCTCCAAAACTGTACGGATACAGCTTGGCAAAAGTCTCAAGACCAACTAACCATGATATGCAGTCATACAAAGCTACTAAAAATATCCATACAGTCACACAACTATATATAGCACACAAAAATCAAAACCATACACATGCTGTGCTTTTCTTAAGTAACTCATCACATTCTCCTGTACAAAAAACACTAAATCCCTTGAACTTCACCAAAGAATCTATTTCCATAAGACGCATTAAAATTACAGATTGCTCTAATTCAGTATGTCATTAACTAACGTTGTTGTGGCTGGATTACAAACCTATTGTCACCCCTACATGTGATACACTGGATATCAGTTGGATGTTTGGCTCTGTGCCTGGTTACAGCATGGGAGACCCAAACCTTCAAAGCTGGCCTTGTGTCCTTCTTCCCTCCGGAGAGGGTTTCTCCTTGTCCTTACATGGCTCTGCTGTGTTCTTATTATAGGAACAGAATACTTAAAACCTAGTGCAAAGACAATAAATCTCTCCCAGCAAGGACAGGGTAGACATGAACTAATCTGGCAACATTTTTCCTGAAGTCCATTAAGGTTAAACTCGCGTCTTCCTGCACTTAGATTATGTAATGTATATGCATCGCTTATGTAATGTACATGCATGCAAGAAACCTTTTCCTTCTTGTTTTGGTAACTGCATACTCAGTCTTGGGTCGAACATGCATCACGCTGCCCAAGCTGATTTCCATTCCACTAATATTCTAAATGACTATCTTATAGCAAACCACTTCTTGGATTTTCTATTTTCACATACAATAAGAAAGCAAAAAGAATAATTGTTTTCCTTTTCAAGTAAATCAGCTGAAGTTACACGTAATTTAATAGGGATGTTTCTTTAACCAAGATGCACAACAAAAATTTGATTCTTAAACTTGCTCAGAATTATAGGAAGTCTACTTGTAGCAACTACAAAAAGCTGGCTTTATATTTTAAAGAAACGTTTTAAAAATACTCAAGCATTCACAAAGAAAGATTCTACACTAGGTTTCATAGGAAAAAACACACATATGAAAGCAGAGAATTTACTTTCACTCTGATTAGATTTCAAATATCCGAGAGAATACCCAAAAAACCCCACCACACCAAAACTCCCAAATCATCACCTTTTTTGCTTCTTCCGGATGCATAAGAAAGCTGATGCTAGGGACACTTGCACTATTATTACATACTGTTAAACATTACCATTATAATTTCTCATTCATATCTACATTAATTCAGGTAATGAAAGAATCTATCACTTGGCGATTAACGCTTCGTTTTAAAAAGGTATGCACAAGTGCTCAGGTACTGTGTTTGGCAGGGGATATTTAAGACATTAGTATGCTTTTCCAAAAGCTTAACTACCAAAACATACCAAATTCACAGCATTACAAATACTGGTTTGAATATTGTCCCAAAAAAGATAAAGGGAAATGGTAGAGTACCCTGAAGACTTTTTTCCAGACAGTGCCAGTCAGATATGACACAATCTTTTTCTATGGACACCTTTCAAATAAGGCTGAAAAATAGAATGCCAATTAAATTGATAATTGTGTTAAAAACTAATAACTTAAGCTAATAATTATAACAAGCCACCACAGAAAATTTTCCTCCCTGTCAAGCTATAGTCTCTCATTTTATATACATGCTCTCGATTTAGAAGCATATGCACAACCTGTGCATGTACAGTAAAGCAGAATATTATCAACTGAAAATAAGACTTCTTTGAGAGGTTTGCTTTAGTTTTCTTATAAACTATTAAGTGCTTGAAATTTTACACTATTATCTTTACCCAGAAAGCTCCCAATATGCTTTATCTTTCTGTTGTAGCGATGATAATTGCTAACTATAATATAGCTATCCATGTAAAATTATCTTCATTAACATAAAGAGTATTAACTTCAGTCAGTTTGCTGCAGGGAGCACAACCTTCAAAAGTTTGATAACTATCTCAGCTAACTAAATTTTCATACCATAACAAACCAAACCAAACAATTGGTTTACTGATGCATTCAGCAAACAGGATTTACGAAATTCCCTCAGTCAGGTTTTTCCATTGCCTTAAATCTCTATCTGTTCAACTTCCAGGATCTGCTTTAGCTTTCTAAACTCCTGCAAATCCAGCTCTATTACAGTGCCAGAGGGATTTATACGTTGTTTTGCTTTTATAAACTAGAGGCTGAGGACAAGCAATGTTATACACCTCTGAGAAAGCAACCCAGTCTGGCACACCAGTGACTGTGAATCAGAAGTGGGTAGATTTATCGACATACACCAGAAACCTTCTCAGAGTACATGGAGCTACAGTCATTCACCCACCCCCACCACCTCAAGGGAACTCAAAGCTCCACACCACCAGTCCCACAGCACTCACCATGGGGCAGGGTACAAGTCAAGCATTTGAACCCAAAAAGCAGCTCTGGATTCTCCCAACTTCCATCAGCTGCCTGACTTCCTGCTACCACTGCGCAGGGACCTCTGCTCAACTCTGCCAAGGACATCTATCAGGATATCAGGTCCCTCTCCAAATCATTACTGAACTGCAGAAATTAGTCTCTTGAGTTTTGGATCAAAGTACCAGAAAGTCCTCTGCCCTACTACGTGCTCCCATTCTTCTGCTTTTGTTCTTCTTTCCCCAACAAAGAGTCAGCAGTCCTCAGCCAAGAATCAGCTCCCATTTAACTAAGTTGTTCGCAAAAAAGAAACAGAAGCTACTAGCAATGCTTGCATTTTGTGAAGGTAGCAAACATTAATGGTGTAATGTGTCTCCAAATAGTCAATTTTAGTTTGGTTGGGGTTTTTTTGTGGGGTTTTGTTGGTTTTTGGTTTGGTTGTTTTTTGGTTTGTTTTTTTTTTTTTTTTGGGGGGGGGGGGTATAGAAGTAAATAAAAGAACAAGGACAAGTTAAATGCACACATTAGTCCAGAAACATAGAATACCAAGTACACTCATACCAATGCTTTGCCAATTAAGTAGTAAATCCACCAACTGTACAGTAATTAACTGTAGCATTTAGCCCACAAGATTTAGACTTTTCCCCCTTAAAATAAACAGAAAAACTGATGTACATGCATACACAAACAACGTGTTCCTAGCTCTTTATAGAGTTAATACAATGTAACCTCAGAAAGCGTGCTAACAGAGGACCGGGTTCTAGTCTGAAAGCAAGCTCCATGGGAAGCAAGATGATGGGCACACAAATGTGCTGAATCTGACCAATATGGTGTAGGTATCACATATCTCATGGGGGGCACAGTGAAAGCAATGGTTTTTACATTGTTTCCAGTAGGAAGAGCAAATTTCTTCTCTGCAATATTTTAGGAACATTGTCACTATTCCTTTCTGCACAGAATCAATGATTGATTTTTTTTTTTTGTTTGGGGGGTGGGGGCATGGGGTTTTTGTTTGTTTTAAATTCAGAGTAGTCACACACATGCTCTGACTCACCACTGTGGGAGCCATGTACCCCTCATTACGAAATATTCTTGGATCAACAGGAGAACTGCATGGCAGCCCTTATTTAGGGCCACAGGAAAGAGAAGTTAAACTACACTTAAATTAACTAAAAGCACAGTGCATAGAGAATAATTCTTTTTCCATTGCTTAGACAATTTATACTTTTCCCATTCCATACATTTGCGTAAGTACTGTGATTACAACATCCAAACTGTTGCATGCAGTTTAACACTAAGAAATCATAAACATAGAACACAGAATATTAACCATCGCTACAGAAAACAGTACAATGATTATAAAAGTGTGTTGACCTCTCAACTTGCAGCTATTTAGTCATGGACTCCACAAGCATTTTGTTGTTGCTTTATAACATTCCAAACAGTTTAGGTTAGAGATGTTTTGTTTCTCAGCCCTGCCTTTGCAAGAAGAGTGCTGAAAGTGTGCAGCCAGTCTCAGACTACAGACCAGCAGCAGAGTATGTTACAGTTCCCTGCTGTGCTTAACACACTGATGTGAGAAGTGTAAGAGAACAAGGACAAAGCTTTGCCTCTCCAGCTCTAACAGTTCTGGAGTGCCCCGGGTAACAGCCAGGACAGCAGGGCTTTTATTTAGCTAGACTAGCCTAGAACCTAGAGTACCAACTGTCTAGAGTTACCATGAGATCGTGTCCTTTCTAAGAAAGTGAAATGAACTATCACATTTTATCCAGAGCCAAAACAGTGCAGAAGAGCAATTTGATAGCAAGGAACAAATAAGTGCTGCTTCCAAAATTGATTAGGTGAAGAATTACAATTTTAAAAAACCACCCAAGACAACTGTTGTTTGGTTTTTGATTGGTGGTTGTTTGTTTTTTGTTTTGTTTTTTTTTTGTTTTTTTTTTTTTTTGGGGGGGGGGCTTGTTTGTTGGTTTCGGGGTTTTTTTGTTGTTGGGGGGGGGGGGTTGTTAGGTTTTTTTGGTTTTTATGTTGGGTTTTTTTGTGGGGGAGGAAGGGTGCAGCACAGAAAACAAGAGGCAGAGACATTTTGGCATTAGAAATGTGTCTTATTACACACACACTAAAATCTGCCAGTTCAGATGGGATGCTTTCAGCTTTCTGAAGGGTTTTGAAAGAGACACCATTTTGATTAAAACCCAAGGGAAAGTTGAAGTCGTAAGAGCAGAAGGAACAGCTCCTCCTCAGAACAGTGAAAAAACAAAGATCCTGTTGTTCCTAAGTGCTCTGATCCCAGGTCATGTTAGCTTTTTGTGGCATTAGGCAGCGGCTGCTTAAAAACTGTCTTTCTCCAGTCCAGGGGACAAAAACACAGCAGTGTAGATCATTACTTTTCTGACAACACTAAAAAACCTAGGGTACAGTTGAGCTGTTAATAAAGCCTGCAAAAGCCATTTTCTCACACCCCACATACTCTTCTGGTGTGTCTTCAAGGCACAGTTATTCCTTTTTAATCATATATTACCTGTTAGCAGCAATTCGTCAAAAGATTCCCAGCCTCTCTTCCTTTGCTGTGTAGGAGGTAGATATCACCCAGTCTTTTAGCTTTCTCCCTCAATTCCTGCAGAAAAATCTCACCCTCCAATCCTCAAGTCACAAGTGTCCCTCTCTGCTCGGGGATCGTCACCACCTATCTTTTGTCTGCTTGCCCAGCATATTTGATTGTCTCTCAAGGTAGAGCTGAATGCAGTCTTTTATGCCTGCCTCCTTAGGGCTTGCAGACGCACTGCTCAGCCAACCAGGAAGGTTTCTAGGCTTCTCTTCTCCTTGGTGGAAAGGAAGTTGTTCCTTAACACTTGCTTAAGGAAGTATTACTGAAGCTTATGATCCTTTTGGATCTTCACATTCACTTTTACAGATTTTCATCAGTAAACCAAGCACAGATCTGTGACCTTCCACCAGTCTCTCCCACACTAGAATTTCAAGTGCAATAATTGTCACATTTTGTTTCAATAGGATTTTTACTGCTTCCAAATTTAAACCAAGTATGAGTTGCAAATTGCATCTAACCTAGGGCAGACAACTTACTCCAGGGCTTAATACTTTATTTGACCCTGGTTTGGCTTTATATCAGGATCTACAAGACCAATCAGGCAGGTAGCTTCAAAGAAGCTTCAGACATTAGCTTTTTAGGCCTTTGCCTTAGAAATTGTTCCTCTAAGAACAAACACAATACAAGCGTTAGTCAGAGGAAGAACAACAAGGCAACTGTTTCCACAACCTTTTCCTTTTCTTCCAAATAGGAATGCAAGATTCAAGGACCTGCAAGTCGTCTGTATACAGCAGTGACCTTGTCTAAGAAGCATTACACATCAGGCAGTAACAAAGGTACTACGAGGTAGAATACCAATGTGCACAAACAGCTTAGTATGTGCAATACTCAATTTATCCTCTTCAGAAATTCTGACCTCCTACAAACAAAGTCAAGAACAAACACAAACTGCACCTATAATAAACATGCCTATAAGCAGCAATAGTTATACTTTGCATTTACAGTAAACTCTCTAATGGATGTCGATACACAGCACTTAAAGGTCTGAAAGCTTGGGATCTTCTTGTTCCGTTCTTTGCTCAGCATCTGGAAGGGCTATAGCAAATCTTTCCTCTACACATTTTTGACCCTTTTGCCAAAATTCATACACTTAGTATCTTATGTACTGTGATAGATGAAGCTGCTGCTTCACCTCTGTTCATACACCATCCCTAAAACTCACGACATTATTAACCTCTGTTTTTCAGCATCTAATAGATGTCACCAGAAAAACAGTTTTAATAAATGCATCCTGGAACATTCAGTTTGGAGCAAAGGTACCATATGTGAAAGGGAAAAATAATGATAAGTGATAAATGGGATAAAGATTTTAGGGAAATTTTATTGTATTTAATTAATCTACCATTTTTACTAAGTTGCTTTCAAGTGAAATGGCTTTTTACCGACTCCTTTCGAAAAGGTTAGAAGGGTATTCCCTAAGCTACAATCATTAGCATATAGATGTCTCTAAGTGTTAATTTCTGTTTTCACTGAATGAATGTAATTTAAAATGAGGCCCTTTCAAATCAGTTAACTTTGGCCATTTGAGAAAGATAAGAAAAACAGACTCAAGCATGAACCCCAGCAAAACCTGCTTCTTAAGGATAAATATATGCCACTATTTAAGAGTCTCCATTGCCACATGCTGCAAATGATAGATTTCAGGAAAATTATGGGAAAGGATGGGTGCTGGGATTAAAGTTCTGCCAGTAGGTGATAGAATCCGTTAATAGGGTTAACAATAACAAAAAAGAAGGTTATTTTTATACTTCAGTTTTTCAAAAGAGTTAAAAACCAGCCTAGAAATTAAGAGTTGTGGCAATTAGTTTTATACCTACAGCAAAACTCGTTAAATTTCTTCTTTTCCAGTTTAATGCAACAAAGGAAGAATAAATTAGGAACTGATGCAGCTCCTAAATTAATGAATGGTATACCAACTATCATCCTCAGCTGGATCATGCTCAGGAGTGTTTTGAAGTTTTCATTTTAAAATTACTTAATACAGGTTCAGTATGATGCACTATAAACCTCTGACACAGCTGTCCATCCAGGCACACCCCATTCCCTAAGAAAAGATGGTTTCTCATCAGCAGATCTCCAGCATGTATATACTCTATAGTTAATAAAGAGAGAATATTTATAATTAAACAAGTTTCATCCTCCATCATAAAATCATATCCTCATCAGATCATAGCTTTCCCGAAATTACATTTTTCCTAGAGTGATCATTTCTTGCTTGAATATCTTTTAACTCATTGGAGGCAAAACAAACAAACAACTTCAATCTTTGAGAACATGTTTTCTCAAGAGAAATATGAAATTTGGGAAAGTGAGTTGCCCTGACCTACACAGAAATTCCACCTCTTCTGGCAAAGCTACAAGTGTTTTGATTATATTTAGCTTGCATGTTCTGAAATGATCATTGCCATATTTTGGCAAAGTCCTCAGAAAGTACATTTGCTCTGAACATACCAGGATCTGGGGAAGTCAGACCTCAGCCACACTGTTTTCTTGGCAGCAGGAAATCCCCAATATGGCAGCTACTAGAAAAGAAACCAAGACGACCATTCTTTCTTTTTACCCATACAAGATATCATTATATTAGGGAAGGCAACAGCACAGTGATCAGAAAGTCAAAAAAGAGAGTCAGTAAGAGGAGAGACTGATGCCTTGTCAGTCCTCTTTCCATAAACAGAAAGTAACGGCAGCCAGCATATGGAGTCAGATAGATGAAAGTTGAAGGGATAGAAAGTCAGACCATGAATACATCACACATATTAAAAATATGAACTAAAAAAAAAACAACCAAAACTCAGGTTCTACATTAGTGTTCATCAACAGAGATTAATGGTATTTTTCTTCCAAGTCACTGGCTTTTTGCCACTTTTACAAGTTGCTCCATTAAGTCCAGTTCATACTGTAGGACATACTAGATGGATTGACCAAGAAAGAAGTCAGTATTGTTCCTTACATACAAGCTTTCTCTTGTTCCCTACTTAATAATCAAAATCAACTAATTATACTGAAATAGCATTTAGTTTACAAAATCAACATTCAACAGGGAGAAAACACTCCATTAAACAAGCACTGACAATTACACGTGTCCAACCTACTTTGAGTTCAAATGAAGCTGTCTTCCTAAGAAAGGTAATGCCAGTGCAAGCTTTCTCTCCAAATACTCTAGTCAATGTCTTAGCCATGCTAGAGATCGGTTCTCCTCTCTTGGCTTTCCCTCTCCTCTACCAACAGTCAAAAGGCAGGCCAACTGATGGCAGCTGTAGTACGGGTAAAGGTCTATTTGGACTTGGACTAAGACCAGCAACATGATATATGAAATAAATTGAACAGATGGTAAGAACATTCAGCTTTGATATTCTTTTTTACCTCACTTTACTGCATCAGACTTTCTTGAAACATGCAGATCATGCAAACCCTGAAAATTAGCTTTATAGTCTTCAAATAAACATATATACGTTTTCCAACAGCAAATATATAAACAGACCAACTGCTAGCCGGTATTGCTATGAATTTTTGCTAATAAATCCAGCTTGTTTAAATAAGGTACTCCAGTCTCTGCTCTTAGATATGGACTGGCCACAGAGAGGGATTTCCCACCCATATAGATTTCCTGAATTTATACTAACTATGAACATTACCTACACTGCATATTGGTTTCAACAACACTATCCTGTTAATAAGAAGCATTTACATGTAAAAGGCTGAGTGGAAGTTAAGGAATCCCCTTGCACAGTTACAAGCATATCTATGCAATCCTTTGTGCAGTACTTTAAACTCTAAATTAGGCTTTTAGTTTCCAATCTGGAAGACACTCAGGAAAAGTATGATATACTATTGACTTTTATTTAAATCCCTGATATTCTAGTTTGCTTTTTAATTTTTTTCTACATATAGTTCCCATACAGTTTCAAAAAAAGTTTAATAGCTAAATTTCTTCACATCAACTCTCCCATAACAAAAACATAGGCACGTTTTTAGGAGAGCTGTAAATAAAAAATGCCATCATATTTTGTATTTTTCGCAAGGCTCTTCATGTTAGCAGAATCCTTGTGCTCTGTTCTTGGTGTGTATGAAACACACAGTCTTTAGAAATGCAGATAATGAAAAAAAGAGCCACTAGGGAAACAAAGTAATAACATTAGCTAATGCCACACAGTAATGTTTATTTAACAAATCTGTGTTGCATGCCTGACATTTCCCCTGGCATCAATTTATTTTGTTTTGCTTTTCTCTGATAGCAGCACAAATGCATTTAAAATGTAAACTTATTTTACACCTACCAAAGTGTATACACAATGTAATAAAAACATATACATCTTTTTTAATATCTTATGGGAATACAGACTGGAGATGTGCAGAAAGCCCAACAGCCAAAGTAAATGATCTAGATTATGGAAAATGTTCATTTTTAGCTTTCCCAATAGCTACTAAAACTGCAATTGTCAGTGCACTGTACATCACTGCATTATGTTATTTATAAAGTGCCACAATGTGACAAAATGATGCTATCCATCAGGATCCAATCTTAACTGAAAGTGGCAGGGGAAGTGGAGTGGATGGAAAGATATCTTTGCAGTCCATTCAAACTGGCAGTTTGGAATAGTTACAAATAGCAATTTTCAGAAGTTTAATCTACTGGTCATTTGTAAAAGCGTACACAAACGATTCTATGAACCAAATTAGAAAAAAAAAGTTTCTACTTTCAAACTTCTCTGTAAGCAAGCTATCTCTTTCTCCACTTTCCTTCCAGCTAAAGATCATACCGTTTCATTCATGCAACTCTTGCTTTCTTCATCAGAGTCCTAGATTTGTCAGTCTCTCTTTTCAGGATCAGTACCTTTCTTCACTTAGAAAGCCAGCCCAGCCAGCCATCTCCAAGAAATCCTCTTTAATTTCCCCTTCCTTTGTTGTCTAGCAGGTTCTTATCTTTGCTACCTCACTGGACTTTTTCAGAACAATGAAGTCCCAAACTTAACTTGAATATATTAGAAGAGAAGATGTAATGTCAGACACCACCAAGGACAACATCAGACCAGGCAGGATGACATCTCTCACATATAGCCCCATGCTACTATCATTTAAAATAAAAAAAAAAAAAAAAACCACCAAAAAAAAAAAAAAAAAAAAAAACCAGAAAATTAGTGTCATTAAACTCAAAGTAACGGGAAAGAATAACCTAAAGCATGCACATGCAATGATTAGTACAAAACTTGTGACCACCATTCCAAAAACCTCTGACAGAGGTCAGAATACTAAACAGTATTAAAAACCATGAAGGAGGGAAAATGAGAAAAACAGAACACCACCAAAAAAAAAAAAAAATTATGTGACTTTGTAATTCCAAATACACGCAGATCTTTAAGTGCAGCTCTGATAACCTTATTAAAGGGAAGTAGATGGTTCAGAAAAGCAAAGAAGAATCACCAGGAATATAGAAAACATCCAAGACAGAGACAGTTCAACTCTTCAACTAGTCTCTTTCCCAGCAAAGGAGAGTTATGCCCATACCTATAAAGTAACAATGCTGTAAAGGTGAGAAAAAGTCACCTGCTTGCTACTACTTGTTGCTTATAAACATCTGGTACATGTATCAAGCGGTGCATTTAAAAACCCACAAAGAACTTTCATAACGAGAGTGCAAATCTTTGCCTGCAAGGTGGAAGTCAATAGTGCAAGTAGAAAAAAAACAGAGCTGAAAATAGTTCATGGTCCAGGAATGACTAATTAAGAACAGACAAAATGCAGCCTGCTGTAAGGTAGTTCTGTAATGACAAACTGGTTGCAGAAGTACTCACAACAGGGAGGGTCCCTCCATATAGCTCCTGTTTCCTATTCCCACTACCAGCATTTACAATTTACCACTAGTAGGAAGAGACTATTGAGTTCATCTGACTTCAAATTGATTTGGAGACATTTCCAAAAATCATAAAGAGCATTTCCCCATTCCATCCAGCATTTTGGGGATGAGGGGAAGAGAAATCCTTACCCTTCAATAGATATTCCTAGAGACAAAAAGTACTTGTCTTTTCAAATTGTTTAATCTCATTTCTTCAGTGCCCCATTGTGCTTTCTCCACCTCTCATACAGAACCAGTCAGCCTGCATTTCCACCTCTGGCATTCATTAGCAGTTTTCCAGGTGCAGGAATTTAGGGCAGAAGGTTCCACAGGAGAGAGGATACATCAAAATTATTCTTTGACCCAACAGAAATTACAGCCTTCAACTAATCTGCATGGGCCCGTACCTCCAGTTACAAATGGAAGTATTCAGGAATTGAAGAATTAAAGTAAGATGACTGGAAAAGAAGGTTTAACAAGGAGCTGCAGACATATAGGTAGTTTTGACTAGATTATGAAATGCATACTGCAAGGTTTATGTTTTGTTAAACTACCCTTAAGGAAAAGGCCTGAATATAAAAGCTATTTTATACCATGGGATTCTTACTGCTATTGCTGCCACAGCAGAATCTGGAAGGATACACTACGATATGCTGCCATATGGTCACATTTGCTCAGTTGCCCAGCTCCATCCATTTCCTTCTCCAATACAAGAACAGCTTGTGTTGTGCAAAAAAACCCCAAACCATTAAGTGAGAAGACATCCTTCTAGGTACAATGCATCATTTAAAAATGTGTTACCCCAGATACAAACATCATTGTTTCCTTATTTGACTGATAACTCCTTTACCTGGCATAAAGTCAGAATGTGAATGCTTACCTAAAGAAATAATGTTTTACATTACAAAAAAACATTTTTAAATTCTGTATGCAATAATAGTCACAGCTGAATTCCATTAATGTACTAATAGCACACCGATATATTTGGTATACTGCTATTCACTGTTAGTATATACACAGTACATAGGTTATACTTAAGAATAGTTCCTGCTGGGTATCAGTAGCCTAACACTTAAACAAGTTTTATGCAATCATTTTGAGCCTGCCATCTTAAAGAGTTTAGCTAATGTTCAATAAAAAGCAAACAACTGAAAACACACCTCCTTATCTGACCCCAGTGCATCACGCCAGCACAATTCTTTTCCAACTATCACCAGGATCAACACTGAGTAAATTGGCAGATATCTCAATTACGAAGTGAAAGACACTAGTGTTGGGCACCTACATCTCCGGTACTTTCTTCCACAGTTTTATGTACTCTTGCCTTCTGTTACCTCTGCAGAAAACTCTAATCTTGTTCAATCAGCAGAGAAAAACTGAAAGTCTTACACAAGTTAGAATTTTATTCGCTATATTTAGCGGCTTGATATAATGAGCTCTTACCATTCTTTCTTCTAAACATGCTTTTTCCAGCACAAACATTGTGCAGTGTGGAAGTATTTATGCTGGACTAACATGTTACTGGTTGTAGCCTACATTGCTTTCTTTCTCTTCTTCAGCGCCAGTGTTGTTCATTGTCACACAGCCTCACTCTAGTCCTTTCTCTGCCACAACTGTTTTTCCTAAACTGTTAGTTGCCCTTGTCTTGGTCTGTTACTGGCTCTATTCCAAGTTCAAAAGCATTAAAAGTTACAGGCAAGACTTCCTATTGGAAGTCCACTGTGTAATCATTGTATGATTTTGCAAGTATCAGCTGTAGAGAATGCGCCAAAGCCACTACTCCAAGATTCGCTTTTCCTTGGGTTTCTATTGTGTAAAGCATCTCCTAAGCATAGAGAAATCCTTTGGTTTGGATGCATAAGGTGCTTTTTAAATATGGTTCATCACCTAAAAAAAAATATTGGTTTTATACATTCATATTGGGGGTTGTTTCCCTGCCCCTGCTTATGGCAAAGATACCAGAATGCATTAAAAAACTTAGAACTGAGGCAGGAGTCCAATTCAATACACAGGGAAGTTGTAATGCCCTGGGACTGAGAAAACTGCTGCTGATACACTTAATTTATATAAGAAATTTACTCTCACTCCTCACTACCCACAAATAACATACACATATATTATCAGAGAGATTAAAATCTGTATGATACCACTAATTAGAAATAAAAGACTTACTTTGCACAAACAGATTCTCCTTTACCAGATGGTTTCCACTAATAAAAAGCCTGTTTGAGGAGCTTACGTTCAGTTAGATTGGAAGAGGCCAGGAACAGCCCAACTATGTCAGCAGTTAATTTCATTAGAAAGACTCTGTGTCAGTTTTGTCTGGGAACTCTGTAGCTTTTACAACTTCCTTTATTCTGTGCAGATTTCATTTCTGCAGTGCAACACACCTGACAACCTTTCTGTAACAAAACTATTTTTTGTCAGTTAAAGACAAAGTCTTAAATGGGATCTTATCAATATTTGAACATCAATGTATTAACATGAATCCTTGAGGATTCACCTCATAGGTAGATAGAAATAGTAGATAGGTAGAGCTATCAGAAGTTTTGAACCACTACACTATGAAAGAGTATGGTCAACGTATCAAAATCTTTATCATAATTACTGTTTCTATTTGCAAGGTACTGATTTATCTAAAAGTGTCATTAAGTGATTTTCAGCAACTGTTCCTTATTACATCACCGCTCAGGCAGGGAGTCAGAGGAATATATTTTCCAAGAAAAATATTTAAATTCAAGTAGTAGGGAAAACACAGTACTGGCCATTTATCAGAAGATCTAAGGTAACATACACGTTTAAGCATGAAATGCAATTGCTTCCCACAAAAACAAAGTATCATAATGTGAAACCTAGAAGGTATTTGCCAAATATGGCAAGATATAAGGAATCAGATTGTACAGACATGCTTTGGATATGAACAGTAGCCACAAAAATCCCTACCTACTCAAAACGAGGAACACACAACCCACCCTCCCAAAATGTTTCTTAATGTCCAAGAACCATTCCAGTCCAAGGTCATGTCCCTTGCTTATCTCCCTCAATCACCTGCTGGCTTTTTACCATCTTCCCATGCTCTTGTGGTGGGGTTTTCCGTTATTGATCTCCACCCACACAGAGCAGACCAAGTGAATCGTTCCTGCTCCTGCATGGACGAGAAAACAAACCTGAGGTCACAACTAGTTGTTTCATGTTCCTCTGAGTCTGCACACACAGGGAGAACACTCAAGACTCTCTGTACCAATTACACTCCTCCAAACTGTGTTAATATTAAGTACCTACTTTACCGAAACCAACTTAAATATGTGTGTACCTTGAATGCGCTCTGACAGAAAAATACTGAGATTATCTGAGATCTTCTTGTCCTCACTGTGAAGACTTCACTGTGTGTCCAGATACCATATGACTAGAACGAGAGAACCTCTTCACCAAGACTAGCGCTGGAGCCAAGAGATTTAAAATTACACTACTATTCCCAGGAAACAGAGGTTCTTTGAATACTGTACAGAAGTAGTCTGTGGACAGGTCATTTTTTTTTTTCTTTTAAAAAGAAAATGAAATTATTGAGCTTCTTTGATGCTTTGAATCATTATGTAACGTGTGCATTTTTAAAACCAGTCATCTGCATTAGGAAGTCTGTGACATCATGAAAGCTTCTTTAAAGTACTTTTTAAACTGTCCCAGTTATATATGTGAAAAGAAACTATAAAAATCAGAATGAAAGAACAATTCTTAAATTAGTACAAGGGCAGAGCAACAGCTTTTTTCAAAAATGGCTTTTATGCTGAACATGTTTGCAGTTTTCAAATTTATGGGTGTAGCTGTCAACATGTATATTCACTTTTAGAATATCGTCCTGGCTTAATGAGGTCTCCTGGAATGATTTCTTTTAATAAAAAGTTAACATGCTTACATATGTGGTTTCCACCTTTCTTTTTTTTTTTTTAAAAATATATACACTACTCTTTACCAGAGAGATCACAGCAGCTTACTTCAAAACTTCCAGTGAATTCAGCTACTTCAACACCTCAAAGTCAGGCAGCTCCCAATGAAAGTTCTAAGTAACAATTGTCATAGCTAACTTAACAACTATAGATCCATATCTTCAGCATAAGAAACCTAAGCCAAAAAAAGAGTCTGGACAATTGCATTTTAGTTACAACTACATGCCATCAGCAAATGGTGCCACATTACTAAATAGAAATAAGACTTCTTACTAGTCTCTCCATCTTTGGTCGGGCATCATAACTGCAGCACGTACTACACATCTACCTCACCTCTGTCTGTCTCACCATCTCTCCACCCATCTCCATTTCATGCTGTTGTTTCCATTAGGCAGGGAGTAAGAAGATTAGATTCAGGAAACAAACACATTCACCCCTCAGAACAAAACTTCTCCTGCAACGTCAGGATGCTCAGCAAAGAGTTCAGAGTTATGATTTTCAAATTCATACACATCCCTGCAAGAATGCCTCATAATCATGGGTTGAACAGATTAGGACTCCTCTCCCTCCCCAAGCAGCTGAAGTAGCTGTTTTCGAACTTCTTCCCTTCCATTTCATCTTCTTATTCACTCTTCCACTTTTTAGTGTTTCTCAGGGTTCAAACTGACACAGCCTACTTGGCTAAACTGCCATAGTGCTCTAGCTTTTACTTGAAGCTTGTTTCCTCCTACCTCTTTATCATCACAATTCTCTTCTTCAGGAGCTCTGCATTTGTTTCATTTTCTTTTCTTGAACTAACCCCAACCAGTCTGATATGCTATAAAAACAAACCACTTCACTATAAAGATGTTCAGTTACCTCATGTCTGATTTTTTTTGTCTGTGCAACCTAGTATAGCAGAATTTCTCCACCCCACATTTCTTTACAAGGATTCAGCATAACATCCAATACATTTTCCTCTTTCTGTGGACTTTGAAAGCTTACTGAACAGTAGATGTGCATTAATCCATTCAGTTTTCAGTACTATATTCAGAACCAATGCTTCTTCCAGATTACGTCAAAAAATTGTTAAAATGAACTGCAAGCCAGCAATACTCTTCATATAGCTAGGACAGCATTTTCCTCTTTTCCGTAGAAAAAAAAATTCTAGAAGGATAAATAACTGTCCAAAAAAAAAATTCAAGGGGAAAGAGATTAATTTCTGCAAGTAATAAAAGTATAATCTAGAAAGATTTTTATACAAGGGAAAAGTTGAAAACCTAGAAGAATGTCAAAAGTTAGTGTTCTTGCAGCTCCTTTGATTGACACAGTGGTAAAAGCATATGCATTCTTCCCTGTGTTTCTAAATTCATGCCGAGTGATATGGCCTTATTTTAAGTGGAAGTAGGAGCAGAAATGGAATGCATATTTCTGCAGACAAAGGAGCATTTTACTTCGTCACAGAGCAACACAGAATTCATTTTTTGCAAGTCCTCATTACCTTAAGCAAAGGGGTAGGTAATACAATTCAGCTGTACTGCTTTGCCATGGGGAGGTCCTTTTAAGGGCCACCTGTACTGCTGCTAATCTTTGAATTAGTGTGTTAGTTTTATTTCTAGCAAAGAAATAGAAACAATTAGATCATTCCCATAATGCTTTTTAGTTCCTAACTCTACAGTGCCAAGGAACTTTTGCTTCAAAAGTATGATACATCTTAACACATTCACAAGGTCCAGGCCACTTCAAATATAGATTCCTGCAAATATACTGCAAATTCTTTCTTTTAAAAGCTTTGGGGGTTTTGTGTTTTTTCTTAAACACACAATACAGAATAATAAGTGCAAATAACATTATCAATGTACAAATACTAAAGAGGAAAAGCATTCTTAATTTTTACTTCAACTTCATATACTGCTCTTCATTTACCTCAAGAATAGAGCTGAATACTTTTCAGTCACAGTGAACCCAGTGACCACAGTCCATCGTTAAATATAATATCAGCTACAATTTCCACTTCAGCACCAATTGAAGTATCACCTTATTACACTTTGTGAATTTCCACAAGCCCTCCAAGTTATTTTTGACATCTTTGACTCTGATCCTGCCAACACTTACACACATTATCTTAAGCATGCTAAAATCCATAGCATTATGCACAGCACACAAACAAGCACATGCATCATTTCAGAAATGAGGACTTCTTTAATTGTTCGGCACAGAAGCACACCCTTTCAGATGTTATATGTACAGATCAGGAAAATATTACTCCAATAGCATAACTATTGTGTTAGTATCTCTTCTAAAATTCCTTCCTTACCCTTCCACCCTCCTACACATATCACGTCCTTTATGTTCTCCTTAAATGCTTAAAAATAACTAACTATGCATATGGTCTGAGCACCACAGCCCTATACCATGTAACTGGGGAGTAAGTATTTTGGTTTGAATAGCTGACCTCACATCCATCATCAGAAGAGATTTTTCCATGAGTTATTTCCCAGAACTTCAACATTTAGCATAGACTATAGGTATGGCAATTATAGAGTTCCACACAAATAACAGAATAAAGGGGGGTTGTTAAAAATGCCAAATAAACAAATCAAACCCCTCCCCAACCAATGAAGTCTTCATGTGTTTTTGTCTCCTACCTGTATTATAAAAGATTTGAAATTACATATTTACTTTCCCTCAGATTAAGGGTTTTTCTTCATATTAGACAGTTTTTGCTGACATTAAAAACCAATCTAAATTTACGATCCCACCTAGGAACACAACAGCCTACCCCATATTCAGGAATACAAGAGCAAGGACTCAATCTTTTGTTCAACTTCAGCCATGAGGAGAAAAGCAGGAGGCACATCATTCAACGTCCTCTCAATTTGTTCTACCAACTTGCTTACCCTAATTGATAATCTCCTCTGCTCCTTTTCTTCCCTAAGTAGCTGGCATAAAATAAAGGGAAGCTGAAACACATCTGTGAAAAGCAGTGTTTCAACTTAGCTCAGAGCAAGAAGAAAGCAAGGAAAGTTGCATATCTGAGTCAACACACCTCCCATAGAATAAAGAAATGGTTTCCAGGACTGCAGTCTACTAAGGAAGTACCTAGGTCACAGTCTAATTTCACACCATCAAAGAGGCACACCTGCTATTTTAGATAAAAAAACAGACATTTTTACTTAAACTTGTCCTCCACAGTGAGATCCTAGCTATGCAAGTTCAGTGGTGCTGGCAATACAGACACCTTCCTTGGGTCTCGCTCCAGTTCTACTGCCTTCTACAGCCAAGGCTTGAAACACACACTGCACTTTACATAAAAAGCCTAAAAAACACTACACAGAGCTTAGTATTTGAAAATAAAGGCATTCTATTTTATAAACAGAACAAAAAGCCCAACATAACAGGTATAAGACAATCTCAGCCCCATGTTTTTGTAGCCCCTCCTCAAGGCCCTTGTCTTAGAAAAAAAAGCACTACACTTCCAGTACTGACCTCAGTCTGCTGCACAACGTACCTCCTCCAAACACACACACCTACTAGTCAAACCCAGTTCACACCTATTTATTAAGAACAACTTGTTAACTTTGACCATCTCCAGCTGGCAGGGCTCATCAGACTCACCTGAGGGGCAACTTTACCCTCTGCCTTTCCAAGAGGCAAAGGGCACCTAGCGGCACCTGGGCTGTTCCTGCACCACCTTGCACAGGCCCTCAGCTTCTTTCAGGCCTCGTCCACAGCAACTCATGGCCAGGGGTCCCTGGGGCTATTGGCCATGGTCTTCAGTGGTGCTGTGCCAGGCAGACCAGAGGTAGAGCTGGAAGGAGAGGGAGAGAAAAGTACTAGCTGTCCCTGCTGCAGAGCACAGCCCATGAGGCATGCAGCCCACCACCAACCCTACCTGCCCTGCTGGGCGCCAGCACAAGGAGATGGCAGCACGCAGCTCACCCCTGAGCCTCCCCCACGCCCCCAGCCTGCTCCAGCTCCCAGTGTGCAGCCAGGTCTTGTCACCTCCCACACCTTCTCACAGAGGTGTTATAAAACATCTAACATTTCACATGTGCAGACACCAAAAGCTCGCCACAACACCAGCCTCGGCTAGCGCCAGACCCATGGGCTCATTCCAGGCTACTGCTGGTTCCCCACCACCTTTCCTCTACTCCGCTCTACTACTACTAGGCCCTCTACTGCTCCTACACTGCCATGAGGGTTTGCTTCTCTCAGGGAGGTGGAAAGCAAAAAGCCAGGCCCTAGGGCCATCTCTCTGCTCCAGCTACTCCCTTAACAGGCGATAAAGTAATTTATTTTCTTTGTCCCATGGGAGGGGAGGACAGGCCGGGCTCCTCCAGAGCTGGCCCTACAGCAACAGCAGCAGGCTGCTCTTACTCACTGGAGGGTCCACCTGCCCCTGCCCCCACCCCCAGGTCTGCCCAGCTGCTGCCCTGGGCACAGCTGTGAGGATGCAGGCTCTTCTCATCACCCACCTCACACACATCAACTTGAAAAACCAGCGTGAGGGACAACAGCCCCTCTCTGGGAAACTTTGCCTGGTATTCGTCATGCTGCCTGGCAGTTCCCTGGGTGACATTAATGTTGCTGAGGGGTTCCAATGGAAATCTTGGGGTTACTGGCAACCCTAAAGTCCAGCATATGCTTAAATGTTGCAGCCTCATCTTGATATGGTTTAGTTTTAACTGTAAAGTTTAGAGGAATCATCTGCATTATCAGAGTTAATCACATGAAGTTCTGTTTTCAAAATATGACTCACTGGTGGATAGAGTTTTCCCAAATTGCTTAAAAGATTAATAAAATAATCAACTTAGCAGAGGGGAAAAAAACCACAAACTATTCCTGTAAGGAAATCACTTTATTGCCTATACATGTGAATGAGCTGTTTTAATGCTCAGGTTTGCTGCCTCCTCTGCATTTAATCTCTTCCCTTTTATGTCCTACTCTGATTTTTTCTAAAAGACTTTCAGGCTTTTTTAAAATTAATTATACAAATCATTAGTATTAAAAAGGTAATATAATGGTTTCAAGAACAAGCTTCACAGACTATCTGCATATTTAATCATCTCTGCTAATAAATTTTTAATCACTCATTGAGTTCAGGTTCTTGTCTTGAAGCTTAACTTGATAACAAACCTAGCAACTGGTAGAACTAATTGGTACAGAGTAAGTGAATAATTTATAAGAGGAAAAAGCACTGGGTGTTCTGGAGGTGTGCAGAGACCACAAGTCACAGATATTTCTGGGAGAAAGCAGGAAAACAGCGGCTGATTACAGGAATTTCATGATACACTGCTGACATCCAGAGGCCAACAGTCAATACTGTTCACATATGTGAACCAGGCTGTAAAGCACGCTGTAAAGCCAGATTCATTAAGTTTTAAATATTCATGCATTTCATTAAAGTTAACATTAATTGCACTACCATACACATTGATTATGCATAGCCCATAAGTGTTTAACCTCTGAAAGCTTGCAAGTATATGCAAGTAATGGGGTATGTCCCGTCTTCGATGATTTCAGTGAAAGGTTGAAATTAGAAATGGAATGCATTACAGTGCTAAGAAGTAGTAGTCTGAAATATCAGAACAGTAATAAAAATAATTATTTTACTAACCACACAGAAACACCGATGTAAGCTGTAAGTTGCTTTGTATTTTTCAAAAATAATAAAGGTAACAAAAATTATGCATAAGATTTCTAACCGACAAATGCTACATTGATTTGCAAGCTACATCTGTGAAATGAGTTTAAACAGGTAAAGGTAATTGATGTCTGAGTGGCTTCTATTTAGATAAAGATGGGTAGCTTTTAAACAATGTAACAATGAAAGAAAAGGCTGTTCTCTTGAAATAAGCTGATTTGTATCTAAAAATGAGACACCCCAAACCCACTTACACTACAGAATAATTCTACCCCCAGGGGAGCACAAAATGCTACGATTCTTAAACCAGGATGTAACAGACAACATTTGACAGAAATTCAATTATCCTTGAAAGATCCCACTAGTAGTTAGTTACATACGTAATCCTCTTTTATTTAATGGGTTAAAGCTCTCTTTCAAAACATTTAGTTTGATGAAGTCTTGCTACATTTCAAAAAATTCATTAAGTGACTTAATACGATTGTAAGTACAAACACTCAGAAGTTTAAAAATGTCATTTAATGCTGCCCATGCAACCTTAATTCCGGCCGTGTATGTATATGCATTATGAAACACCACTGAATTAACTTTTAATCTCCTTTGAGCCAAGAAGATTTTAAGATTGGAAACTAAGGCACAAAGGGCATGCCAATAAATACAATGCTGAGCTTTAGGGCAATCTCTGAACTTGTTCACATCTATCTTGCAGAGCATACCCCTGCAGGGCTAATTACCCCAGACAGAAAGCTAGGCTTGTACAGTTATACTGCTTCTAGTACCTCCACATGGCAAGCTCAGTTCTCTTCCTGGCACTGCACTGCACTACACAGATACACTTGCAGAATTCTAGAATTTTAAATCTGAAGAAAGTATGACGTGGTTTTCAAATATCATGCTTCAAACCTAGGCACTCTGACACTGATTTTTCATCAAGAAGTTTAAGACTGCAGATTCTGACCTCCCCAAAGTAAAGGTAAAAACATATCACTTCCTTATGTATTAAAAAAAGACCTCTTCAAACAATTTCAATTGTAATTTTTTATAAATCAGTCCTTAAATGCTCTATTAAGTAGATATGAAATTGTCCACATTTTGTAAGGAAGCAAAGTATTGGAGACAGATAACTGGCTTGACCAAAATAGTACTGATTTCTCCCTGAGCTGTCAGCAATTTCTGATTAGCCAATTTGCTTTGTGAAGGTGGGCACAGAAGTGTAGTATTCCTAATCAGAAGCTACAGTTAACACACCGAAACCATTTAAACAGCATTGCCTACACCCAGAAGCCACAGTTAACACACGGAAACTGTTTAAATACCATTGTCTACACCCTCAGAGAACCTTGTGGTCAGACATGTCCTGGGTGGCATCATGAAAAACCTTACCATTTTTCTGACAAGAAAATGTTGGTTGCTAACAAGGATCTTGCAAATCATGTCTCAATCACATGTACCATTTCACATGTCTTAAAGTAATTAAAATATCAGAGGTTTGGTTTGGTTGTTTGTTTGCGGGGGGGACACAGGGACAGTTTGGTTTTGTGGTTTTTTTTAACGTGTTCAGACTTCCTCCTCCATGCTTCTTCTTTCAGAAATATTTAAACAAGGAGGTAGCCGCTTAAGTCATTTAAATACCAAACTAGACTTTCTTAGTTTTTCTGGTTTTATTTTTATGGCAGAGTCATGAACAACTGTACAGTTTGGGAAAGGCATGTACATCTCTGAAAAAAAAATAATGTTGTATTCTCAGCAAGATTTCAATTAAAAGAGCCATCAAAATGCAGGAGGCAACAATTTACACAGTAAGAATGCTTTGAATATTTGCCTGTTAAAAACTTTCAAATGTCCAAATTTGGGTGGGGTGGGTGTGGGGGTGTGATATTGAGTTTTGGCTGGTTTTCTTTCAATTTCACTTGTGGAAAAAAACCTGAAAAAGCAAGCAAAGTTTCTTGATGGTTGATGTCTCTCCACCACATAACATAATCCCCACGTTCTCTTTACTTTTCTCGTAGGTCCAAAAGTGACAGCTACTCAGTCACCAGACAGCTTCTCTACCAAGCACGCTAGAAAATACATATATACAAATAGAAATTATGGCAAAGCTTTCACATGTCCAGGTAGAAATGGAGTACAGTAGACAATTTGTTTCTTTTGTCAGATGATCAATAAACCAGGGATGCAGAGAAGAATGTTTCTCTCTATTCTATCCCAATTTCTGAAATAATACTAGGCCTGAGAACTAATCACATTATTAAATCAAATCTGAAGAGGCTTTAATTAAAACTATATTTTTGTAATTACAATCTGAAATTATATTCGAGGTTTAGAAGGTAAATTTATTAGATTGTGAAGAGTTATACAAGGCATTCCTAAAGTAATGAGCTTAGGCACCACATATGTTGCATCTTTGGTACACGTTATGAAGAGTTGCTTTTTTAATGAGCTTTAAAAACTGTATTTGCATACCAGAGGAAAAGGTCAGTGATGTGTGGATCAAGTCAGTAAATTAAGCATCACAGCATTATGTTATTATGATTGCCGTCCACAGGCACACAATAACAAAACTATAGTAGTTACCGTACTATTCTAATGTTTCCATCTACATGACCTTGTTGGCTTATGCACACTGGCACTGCAGAGCCTTGGGTCCATCTTACGACATCCCTTGGCCAGGCCTCCTTCACCTTCCCTTCCACCAACTCGTACAGCAGAACAGCTGTATGTCTGACAGTCAGAGAATCAAAGCAAGCACAGAAAGAAGGGGCCGGAATCAGTGTGATGGCCCATCTCCAAGAAGTACCTCGCCCTCCAGCCTTTACCCCAAGTAAAGATACCCAAGGCCAGGTCCTGAACCCTCATAACAAGATCAAACCTATTCGACAGCAAAGCGTCAGGACAGGGATGATTCTTTCAAGCCAAGCCCCATTCCACTCGAGTCTTTGTTCAAGGATGCAGCAGTATCACTTCTCTTTCAAAACACAAGTATCAAAAGTATTTCTAATGCTACGGTGCAACATTTGACTTGGTCTACTGTAACAGGGGTTTTTAGCTGAAACATTAGATGTTTGGTTATATCTAAAGATTGGTTGACTGGTAGCTATATTGAAATTTTTATTCTGTTACAAACAACAAAATAAGCTAGGAACTGACTGCAAATACACTCTCTCAACAGGTTTGTAGCAAAGAGTAAAGTTCACTGGATTTACCTTTATTTGTAAGTATTGTAAATTCATAAATACTATAACATTACCTTTATTTTTAAGGGCAATTGAATTTGATTCCCTCCCCAGCTCCCAACAATCCACGGTATTTAACAGGTTTCTGTATCCCTCTGTCTTTTGTTAGAGACTGTAGGTATAAAGTAAACCATGTTATGTGCTACATGATATTTTATGCATGTTTATACATATCATAGCCATGTAAGTTACACTCCAGCTCTGTATAAAGATGTAGATTTAGTCATTAGAGAAAAAAAATCCTTTAAAATATTATAACAGTAATAGCACAACTCAATACAAATAATCAGTGATAACTAGTTTTAATGGATTTTTCACTTTTTGTATGTGATAATCCTCAAAGTAGCATTCAAAAATATAGTGCAAAATATTTACTCATTTTATTTACAAATAAAATATGCAGTTCAGCTTCTTATCCTCACCACAGTTATAGTTATCCTTCTATGTGATTCATAGAAATTATGAGAAACATTTGAAGGGACAAAAAGTTAATTTTAAACCTAAGAACAAAGATCTTTCCCTCAGTTATATTTTTGTAGAAGTTACACAGTATTTTTTTTAAATTGTTTTAAGTTGAAAAAAAAGAAACCAAAGAATTCCAAGACAACACTAAAGAATTACATAGGAAAGGTTTTATAAAACCATAGAGTTAATTTTGCTGTGACAATCACAAAGCAAAGTTCTTATCTATATAGAATAAATTATATTTTTTCAGCCTAAACATAAAATCTTTACAATGTATGGTTATTTCCCTTCTTACTACACAAATTGCCTTTAGGGGAAAAAGTATTCTAGTATCTTCTCTTCCCTCTGATGAAACAACAGATGCTTTGGTTAAAGAGCAATTCGTGCGCAATAGTGTTTTAACTTGCAAGGCAATACTCCTTTATTAAGTTGGTAGAATTCCACTAGCTGGATGAGATCAGTAAATCTGGTATGACCATCATCAAGGGTATAGAATAGCTTCCCGTCATCTTCCAACTGTAAAAATGGAAAAACAAGATAGAATAAAATCCTCTTTTGCTATGGTGTTGCTTCCTGATTTAAATACTTGTTTAAGAAGTCTTCTTGTAGACCAAGACATTCATAATCTTACTGAGAGAAGGAAAAATAAAATTATCATTCACAGCAAGATCAAAAATAAACAGCAAGGAAAAACAATGCATTCTTTTAACTTCCCCTTTGAATTAAGTACACACCTAAGAGGAAAATATGGTTAAATAAGTATAGGACTTTTTTCTCTGCACTAGCATTACTACTTTATGCATTTGCTGTGGAATGATAGTTGGAGTTAATATGAACACTGAGTTTTTACAGAGTGACAAGAAACAACCAAGTTTCAGCTTACCCATAGATTTCAACTTTTGCTCCATTCTCATTATGTGTAACTGCTACATTTTGTATCATTTATTTTGTAAGGTGCACTGAGGCTACACACTAGTGCATTGGTGTACTGGATGCTATTTTCTACAAAAGAAATCGCCCATGGCAAAAGTAACATGCTTGATGCAGTAGCATGGTCTTTGTTGTAGGAGAAAGAACTGCTGCGTCTCCAAATGCATGTATTAGTATAAATACAGGAGAGAAAGAAGAAACTGCATAACATACTTTCAACTTTTAGATGCTTAAAAACTTACAATTATTATTTCCGTATTCTAGGTTACTGAATGTTAGCTCGTGCACAATTTGTATTGCACCGCTGACTATACACTTGCTTGACTTCCTCTACTGCTGATATGTCTAATATCAAGAAGTTTCAGTACAATAGTGACTAATAAGTATTGATGTAAATAAAGGATTTTTTAAAAACTATTTAAACTACTTTAAAAAAGAGAAAAGGGAAAAAAGATATTTTATAAGATTGAGAAAGTAGTGAACAGAAGATCCTGAAGTAGTGCTAGCATAGAGTAGCAGATGGTGTACTAAGGTAAGGTGCAACTATCCAACTTGAGTACAGAAAGGGAGAAGATATTAATTAGCTCTCTTACCTGTAATTAAGATTTCTCATCTGAAGCAGCTGTTTAACTGCTTATGACTCCTGGTTATTCTACCCCTTTGTACTATGTCTGGAAGTAGCTTGTAATTTATTTATTCTCAGACTTCAGTCAATCCAGGTCAAACACTGCTAGTTAAGGAATTACCAGTGTGTGCATGTGTAAATTCCTGTGCTCCAGCCAAGAACCTGAACCTATCGGACTTTTCTTATGCATGCAATTTTCCTGCCAACACACTGAAGACAAGGAAGAATTGACAATTCAGATGTTTGTTGACTGGATTTCATTTTTAGTTTATTTTTCCCCTCCAAGTTAATCTCAAACCTCAAAGTGAATACCAGATAGATTGCTAATTCTAAAGCAATCAATATTTTGCAAAGTAAAAACTCATGTCAAGTTTATGTTGCCCAGGAACATAACATCTTCTGCAAGCTAAGAAGGCTGTTATGAAAGAACATCTATTGAAAAAAAGCATCTCCCAGGAATTCATATAAATTATTCTTCTTTCACGTGGACTACAGAACAGCTAATTTCAGGATAGACTACACTGAAGTTAACTTCTAACAGCTCAGAGCAGTAAGACTGAAAAACACATTTAAGCTATCAAGTTCTCCAATTTTCACAGTATGGGATTGCAAATGTATCCCAAAGGTTTTCTTTTCAATTTTTTACAATCAATTCCCTGCCACCCACCTGCAATACCTGTTGTACATGTAACCAGTGTTAACATGATGGACCTGTTACTGTGGGGGAAGCTTGAACTGGCAGGCTGCATGCCCTATCTGAAAGGAGACATTTTTAGATGCAGTATAACCTGAAGCAACATAAAATGTAAGAGAGCAATAATTCATTTAGACACTGAATGATTTTTGACTTATAAAATGACCTTCTAAATGCCATTTATTTATTTATTTACATTTACTAGGAAAGTTTATCTTCTCTTCCTAATGACTGGGAAAAAAAAAAAGAGTTTAGAAGAACAGTAGGATTTAGAGTTCAAAAAGGCAGCCTTGATCTTCAACTAATAAGCTACCAGCTTACTGCAGTAACACAAAATGCTTTGTTTCTTAGAAAATGATAACTTCATTTAGATCAGCAGTAACTGGAAGCAAAACCTTTTCCCCCTCAAAAAATACTTTTCTGAATTTCTTGAAGAGTATTGTTCTAGCAAAAGCAGAGCATGAATTAAGTCAGGGTATTGAGAATGGCATGAGGGTACTGAATGTGACTGGAAATTAAGACAGAAAGGAATTGAAATATGCCTATGTTTGGGGAACCAACAGTTTCCGTATTCACAGTCTCTTTGGATCAAGTTCTCATTACAGATATTTTTTTTTCCTGGTAACTAGCATAGGATAAATTGCTTTACTTTAAAAACAATAACAAAGTTTTCCTTTAAGCAAGACACGTTTTGCACTGAAGTGGTACATGTCTTCTAGACCATCAGCATGGAAAAATTGACCCAGATCTGTAGACCGTCTATGGCAAAATAAAGAATTCCTGATTCCTCCAAAGATCTTATAACAGGACAGCAAGGTTTTTGGCTTGTGTGTGTGTATGATTAATTCCTCAAATGCACTGCTTACATCTGCAGAAGAACATTAGAATTGACAGGTTAATTTTTTTGAAGGGAAGAGGAGAATCATCCAGCTCAGAGGAAACCAAAGATAACTGCAGCTTCCTGCTACATCTACTCTTAGAGAAGAGAGGGTGTGTTTCCTGACAGGGAAAGAAAAAGTGGTCTCTTAAATTTGAGACTTAAATGACATCCCAACGAAGCAGAATCATACAATATTAGTATGGAGTTCAGGTTTTCTAAACCACACAACAGTTATTCGAAAGAAAATACCAGAAGCAACTATAGTCAATAGAAGCAGAGAGATCTTATAGCTGGGATCCTGATCACAGAGCATATGCTGATGCTCGTGTGGGATCCAGGGCATAGCTATCACTATTTCGGACGAAAGACTCCTCCACTGATTGTACCTATACACAATGAAAATACAGGGTAATTCTTTTAACTAACGTTGACTAACACCTTTGCACCTCCCAAATAATGCTTCCATTTTGTTCTACAGGAACTTTTTTAGGGGAGGATATCAGCTATAAGCCCTTGGTAAGGCATACAGAAATTTGGTGAATGATCATAGGGAATCTCCAGATCAGAATAAAAATGATGCCACTATACTCATTTCTACTGAGAAACAGCAGAATCTCCCAAAAACCAGTAGGAAGAAACATGGAGCTAAAGCATTATGTGGTCTGGAAGAAAGGTTCTTGTGAAAAGAGAAGAAAAAGCTCTAGTTCTGCTCAGTTATGTCAAGCATCTGTAGCTAAACCACATAATGCTTAAGTGTCTCTCATCTCAGGAGAAGCAGCCTGCAAAGAAAACAGCATAAACCACCTCTGCAGAGACTGGAAGTGATAGGGAAAGCAGGCCATTCTGGCAGGAGAACTGGGTGATATCTTCAGTGAAAACTGATAGAAATATGATTTCTATTCAGGAAATTTCAGCTTACCTACGAGCAACTGGACTAAATAAGAATATAATTTTTGTTAAAAATGACTCCCTGAAGGAGACTTGGACGTGAATATACCACATCAACATGAATTAAGAAGAGAGGTCAGCAAAAAATGTTTTACTCCAACCATTGAGAGAAACTGTCCTGAACAGATGAGTCAGTGAGAGATACACACACACATTGTAGACAGTCCACCTAAACAGATAACTAAAAAGAAATTGTGCACATATTAAAAAATGAAAAGGCAATATGACCTTTATTAATGTCATCAGGGTTGCTTCTATTCCAGTTCAAATAGATTTGTCTGTGTTTTCAAGACACTTTTTAGGATTTCACAATACTAGTCAAGCTTTATAACAAACACAAAAGCACAAAAATGTTCAACTCTGCTCATGAATACTACTTATTTTTAGTGATATGGGTATTAAGTTTACATCTTTCACATAACAGCAAAAGAAAAAAAAATCCATCAATATTCTACCACAATTGTTCAGTTGTTTTCTTTTTGAAATGTATAGATAAACCAAAAGATTTACTTACTGGTACAATTTGAAAATGCTTTATTTTTAATCCATGACTCAGTGACAATACAAATGTTTTGGGGTTACTTTGGCTATCACGTACCAGGAATACCCTAAAAGAGATTGCAAATTTTCACAGTAAGATCACTCTGGAAATCCTTTTGTAAACATCTATTTAAAACTGTTGTAAATTCACTATAGCAAATATTAGTGAAATGCAAAAATAATAATAATTAAGTTATAGTTTTAGTCAGTATTTCTTTGCAAATGTGTCACGGAAAAGACTTTTTCTTAAATTCTTCCTCACCTTGTCTATTATGTGAAAAATATGCATTCTCAGAATAAATGACACTGTAGGCGTTAGTTTTTACACTGCATAGAATTACAATGCATCTCCTCATGCAGAAAAGCATGCTCAAAGTTAGGCCTTTGAACAAAATTTTTCTTTGGACTCTGTCAATTACCTAAATCACAAGCATTATAGGGAAAATTCAAAAGGTAGTTCAACAGCAAGTTTTCAGAAAAGGTAATGCAAGACATACCAGAATGATTTTCCACATCTGGCCAATAAATGCACACTTGCTTCTGCACATTGGCAAAATTCCCACTGAGACAGAGCTACACTCTGATCACTTTATGGCACCATTATTCAAATCACAACACTCTCCATGGCCAGCAGCATCACTGCAACTAGTTCACTGATAACTTATTCCAGCCAGCTTATGGACAGAGATAATTTTGCCATAATCCTGGTAGGATGATATGGTACAGGCAAAGGATGATTACCAATAAGAGACAGCTTTCATTGAATCACTGGCTTTGGGATATCAGCAGAGAACTTTGGAGGCCAGAGGGAAGTACTTGACCACAGCTTTGTAGTTGAGAGAGCCTGAACTGTTTGTACTGTGCAGGTGTGGAACAGACACAGCTAACCAATGGACCAGAGAAAGCAAACAGAGGCACAGCCACTAGTAAGGGTGCTCCTCTTTCAGGACACAAACGACGGGAAAGATGGACTTCCAGGTATCAACCAAGTGAGCGTTAGTGGCCACCTACTTTTGCCTAATCACATACCAGGAAGGAGAGCACAACCACTACACAAAAAAAAAGGATTTCAGGAGAAGAAATCAGACAAAGGCTTACAGTGGATTTTCACTAACAACATGGATCCAAACTACTAATTCCATCCTCAAAGTTTTTAAGAGTTCTGTATTTACAAAGTAAGAAAATACCTGGAATTAAGCAATTTGGAATCCATAATCATTAACATTTCTATCAAAATCCCCACACAGTCAATTTCTGAGCTCTGAGAGTAATTAAGTTATTAAAGACTGGTAACTGCCAACTCAGCATAAGGCTTGTAAGAGCACACAAGCACAAAGACTTCTCAGCAGACTCAGGCTCTCCTAACAAGCTCTCTCTCACCACCTAGTGGCCTTTCACCCTCTCCAGGACACGAATAAAAATTTTCAAAGCACAGTTAGATCCTTTCCATACACTTACATCTTTTATATGTTTGTCATTAAGGAATGGCATTTCATTTTATTCTGAAAAATGACACTATAAGAATGTTCCACTTTGCAGATATCCAGTGGGGTCTCTACACCCAAATACTGGGATCCACATTACACAGTACATAAAGCAATCATATTGGATAGGACAGAAAATACAGGTTGATTAGGATTTATGTTCCCATTCATCCATTCTTTTAAAGTCCTTTTTCTTACTTTTTTCCTGTTTTAACAGCAAAAATAAGCAACATTTGTTCTCCTTTGCATAACAAGGTCTTTACTTTTTTCTAACCTTCTCACAATAGACCTACTTTAGTTGTCAAAGAACTTTTAAAACTTGATTATGAAGAAAGGGTTGCAGTTCACCAAATCTTAGAAATGTTGATTGGAAGGGAACATTTTAGATGTGTTGGATGAGTCAAAACAAATGCTTCTTCATAAACTTATAAGGAAATTTGTGAATGACATTTTGTCATGGGCCTTTTGGTAATGCTGTTATCCCATTCACCAATCAGATGTTGATCAGTTTGCAATCTTGTCAACTTTTTATCACTGAAAAGTCTTCAAATGTCCTTTAGGGGATAAAGTATGAAATCTACAATATTACTACACAAACTTCTTTAAGAAAGTTGGTTTTACACCAGAACAGTAGATGCAAACCTTGAGATTGTTGCTGTCCCTGATTCTGTTAGTGGGTTATCTGAGTACTGACACTACTGTAAATCCTTTATCTTCTATAAGCCATCATGAACAGCATATTTGTTGGTACATAATGGTATTACAGAGGTCCTATGACCTCTGTCATATATGCAGGAGATCTTACTGCTAGGGATCACCTTAAAAGGCTCAACATGGATTATTTTCTCTGCTCCCATCTCCAGCCTCCAGAAACTTAGATCTTATTATTCCCATGAAAAACTTCTGTATTTTTGGTGATAACTCATTCTTTCAGCCCAACAAAAAGCACAGCATTTGTCACATGCAGTAATGTATTGATGACTTCTTTGCAAGTCCTGAATATGTTTCTGACAGCATATGAACTCTCATACTACCATGTTCTAATCAATTCTAGACAGTCCACACGAGAGTGTCATCTTCACTAAAACCACAATGCATATCTATGAATAGAGCTAAGAATATAAAACAACACTGTACTGAACTAATGTTAGCAAGGTATGCAGTTTCTCATCCCAAACACCATTCCTCTTTACTCGCCAAATCTGCTGGGTTTCATTTAACAGTATGCATGCGTGCCTACTGAAATACATTGGAAGTTTCATCAGCCCCAGAATGATGTACTGCTCAGAAATACATGTTGGATTCACTCCCATATCCCATCTCTCTCGTGTAACAAATACAAAAATTAATGCAGAGTGCAGAAACAGTTTCAGGATGATCAGCCAGGCTTAAATACAAGACCCCTGAAACTAAAAAAGAAAAAGAAAACATACAGAAGGTGAAGTCCAATTAGCCACTCTTGCTGAGTATGGCTGGTTTTGTCTCCTTTTCCTTCCCTAGAACCCTCTCTGCAGATGTAGAAAACAGTATTACAGTATACTTAATCTAAACCTGAAAGAATTTAACCAGTAATGTGATGTTACAGGTACCTAACTTGAAACAGATTCAGAGCAACTGAAGACTTTTATGCAATTACTCATTGAGCTAAGGAGGCCCAAGTTTACATTTAATACAGGAGTAAGTATAAAAATACAGACATGAAAAACAGGAGAACTTGAACATAAAATACCTACTTGATTTGTCATTTCTAAAAGTTAATAATTAAATGAGAGAAAAATAAGTCTTATCCTAATGTTTACTGTTTACCATTAAGGGATAATGCAATTTTTAGTAATTTCATGAGGAAAAGTATACTTTTTTCAATGGCTGTCCCTGCACAGTTCAGCTTAGAAAAATGTTTTCAGCCTTTCTATCATTCTTTCATCACTAATAAGAGATACAAAAGACACTGGTGCCAAAGTTGACAGTTTCCAGAGAATATTGTGCAAATACACAGCTCAAATGCCTGGCTCGGAGTGGACATGAGTAATCGGTCAGTGACAGGATCGAAGCATTAGATCACTACTTTATTGCTTTCACAAGATATAAAACAGAAACCAACTGATCCTAAGACAGCCCTATATAAAAGAATGTTTATTTCTATTAGGTAACTGCAAAATCTTCCTTCCTCCATCTCTCCCCTCGAAGTAGTATGTGAAAATACAAGTTGTTGACTAGAAATGTGTCTCAGAAGAGTTACATAAAGAATTAACTTACCCATCTACAAGTCCATGCTGCAAAATAAGTCTCTGAGCCTCTTCTCTAGAGATTTTATGATGAAACCATGACTGAGATCTGTGTATAGCTGTGGAAATAAAGATCTTAAAAAACCATTTTGTCTTTATTGAAAGAACCAGCTATTGCAATTCTCTATCAATACAGTCACACATACCCATGTTAGATATTGCAATAGGACTACCATGTGAGTTGAGTCGTAGACACCCTCTCCTCTGTATGAGAGAGAAGTAAAAACATGATTTCAAAGCTTTTTTGTTTTAAAAAAAAAAATTAAAAAAAAAAATCGGAAAATACTATTCTGATAAAGCAAAGGTGTTTATACCCGCCATGCTAATCCTTCTTCAACTGCAACTGAAAGGACTTCTGTTGGATTTTCTATAATTCTGCTTCTGTTTCCTGAGAAATCCATTGCTACTAAAGAATTTTCTGAAATGCTTCTCTGCAACAAAGAAAAATAAATTTAGTTTGTTCACTTTTTAAAAGATCTGGTATTTCAAAGTGAGCTTCTGAGAAAACACATTTTGTAAGTGGTGTTTCAAGTATCTGCAGTGTTTCCCACCAGAGCCAAACTCATTTTACCCTGGGGAGCATTTTTTATTCCAGTATGCTGCTGCAAAGCTCGATTTTACAGTCTGCCAGGGCATATCATCTTTTTGCATTACTGCAATGGATGATAAATAAATGGCTTTACCATAAACTCTATTTATATTTTTAACTATAACTAGCCCTTTGCATGTCAAAACATCACAAAACTGTAATTAAGTTGTCAAAGTAACAGAAAAAAAGATAAAAACCAAATTTTTTATTTATAACCATCAAATTAACAAAGATTTGAAAACTTTTGATATAAATACGTCAAATTTATGTATTTTCCATACAAACTTTCACTCAAAGTTTACCACATTTAAGCATTGAAAACAGCCATTTCTATGGGGTTTAACTTCTATTTTAACACAACCCTTCTGACTCTTATCACAGACTCAACAACTGTATGATCTGTTTTGAAAAAAATGCTTCAGGTTTTTCTCCAGTGAAGATAAAGTTTGTAACAACAAAATAAAAAGCACTGAAGTTTGGCAAAAGTCTTAAAACTCACCAAAATCTTTCTCATAAACCAAGGTTTACAAAATCAAGTTTAATACGGATTGTAATGACTAAAATGTTGGCAGGCACTGGAATGGCAAATAACTAGAACATTCTATCTTTCTAAAAGTTAGTAACATCTGGAACAGAAGAGGCCCAGATTTCTGTAGAGTTAGCAAAGCTTCCCAGACCAAAACCAAAGCAGGTCTGTTTTCTTCCCATTTGGTTACAAGCATGAATAGAACTAGAAATGTACGACAGCAGTTCTGTCGTTCACTGTAATTCTTGACACTGTAGTCTAAGGTTTGCCTGAATAACTGCAACCTGTAAAGAACTTTGCAAAATTGTAAAACCAAGGGCAAAGTAAAAGAAAATGTTTGCCTCTAGGAGAGTGGCGAGAGCCCCTTGTAGCTGATACGGCTGTGAGTTATTGAGGAATGTGAAATGTAAGTGGTTCCTGTATGAAGTTTGTTCACTAGCTTGTGTGCTTAATTCCCAAGTTTATCCAATTTGCTGTTTAATTCGTGAATTATACACAAGTAGAAAAACACCACCATGCTTAATACTTGTTATATGTTCTGCCTGCGTTAGAGGCTACGTGAGCTAAAATGCACACAACATTGCAAGAGGAGAGAGAATTGGTAATGGCTTACAGATCTGTTATAAAAGCAGCAGCTGGCTATTGTGACAGCTTTACACAACATAAAGTAAAGACAGTCAGTGTATTAAGCACAATTTTGAAGCCACGCTTATTAGCAATATCACTGAAAACTATTTTTGTGAACACCCAAAATAACAAATGTATATTTTAGGCATTTTAACAGCAAGAACTATTAAAAAAAAAAAACAAAAAAAAAAAAAAAAAAAACCAAAAAAAAACACTCAAAAAATCCACTGTAAAATCACTGTCACAAGTCCTGGAAATGTAATTTTTACCCAATTTAGCCAACAAAAAACATAGAAGTGATGCAAGTTATCCATGAAAAAATCTGAAATAAAATGACTCAAAGAGCTGGGATAACATAAGATATTAAAGAAAAAGGACAACCTGATCCAATCCCAGCTATCTGACTGAGGAGATGGACACAGCATCTAGTATAGGCTGTTGTTCCTCCAAAACCCAGTTCTGCCAAATTATGGTGTTCCTCTGAAGCCCAGTCAGTATTACACCAGCTGAAATTAACCTCAAGTACTCTTTTATATTTTTTTTTAAAAGGAAGTATTATTGTATAGTGAAAAGGATTTGTTATAGCTTTCTTATTCATCATTTACAGCATGTGTAACCTTAAACACTTTGCTTCTTTTTTAATGCATTTATATTCTGCTGCTCTGTTTTCAAAATCCTCTTTCCATTCTTTTTGACAGTGATAATAAGCCAATGAACTCCCAAAATACTGGAGATTTCACAAAGGGAAAAAGCCTCTTAGCTGTTCTGAACCACCCAATCTGTGTTAAGTAAATTAACTAATTAGCTCTAGTCAACCCTGACAGCCCTAAAGATTTTGGCAAGCATTCGCACGTGCAAAGATTTGCAGGATCAGGTCAGTAGTGTAACTGACACAAGTTACTTGAAAATAACATGATTGCAGAAACAAAGTATTTATTCATGGAGCTACTGTGGGACATACCATAGGTGTTACATTCAAAGGGCTGCAGCCACTTCTACCTTGATATGGTTGCATGTAATTCTGATACAGCTGCATCCCATACTAAAACCAGAAAATAATATGGTTAGCATTTTAAATTATAAACCTAAGCCAAGTAAATTTTTTTCCAGATGTAAAAGATAACACATGCTTTTTTTTACCATTACAAATGAGGAACAAATGTTGCTAGGATAAGAAAATACACGTCATCATTGTTGCTGCTGCCTTCATAAATGTTCGCACTGAATTAAATACAACCCATTTAATACACCAACTGATCTACCCCTATTTTGTCACAAACAGAGACATTTTAAAAATGTTAAAGTTCCCTCCTTGTGTATTCTCGTTGCTTCGTTCAACACTACTCAACAATCTCACTGAACATGGTGACATATAAGCATATGCTTAATGTGAAGTATTTGCAGGACTGAGGCTTCAAGACATTATTCCATCCCTTACAATGATTCCAGTACTTTGGTTTCTCTCTGTTTGTTGGGATGAAGAAAAATAAACTTTCAGAATACAAAAATTATGTCGCTCTTGCATGGGAGCCTAGAATTATGTTACTCCTCTACCACACAATATCAAAATTTCACATAGTAAATTTAAGCAAGAAGTTAACTCCGTGTAGGAAAATTACCTTAAGCAACCTAATTGCTGTCATCCAACAGGTCCTACTTTGCTCATCATCTGCACAGAGCTGTTTCAGGTCTCTGGTTCCTCCTGATTTGTTAGGCTAGAAGGCCACAGCACATTTTTTTTAGCATTAATGCATATCTTGAAGATAATACCTGTTGAAATAAAAGCCACTAATTCTCCTATTTTATAATAGACAGCTGAATATTGTTTTCAAAAACCTTAAAGAAACTTAAGCTTACCTAAAAACTGTGGCTTGCTTTAATATGTATCAGAATAATAAGCTTGTACCTTAAAGCTGAATCCATAGTTTGTCGGTGCTCCAGAAATCTTTTTGCCTGTCAGAGACATGTACATATCACTATTGCTGAATTCACAGAAAAACTGCAGATGCCTTGGCTCCTAAAAAGAAGAGCAATGTAATACAGTTAGACTATTTTTAACCAGCCTCTCTGGATAAGAAACTCAGAAGAGTATAGTAGTTATCCTGTTCCAAAATACAGTCTTACATACTGCAATTTTAACTGTGACATCATGAAATCTAGAAAGAGACAACTCAATATTAATGTTATAATGCAGAGAAAAACCACCTCAAACTAGTCAATAAGTTCACTTTTTCAGAGAGAGATAAAACCAAAGTACAAGTGATATAATTTCTGAGAAAACAGCCACTAACTTCAAGCCACGATACTATTACAGTAGGAGTCAAGTTTTGAGAGTAGTATGCATTTCAAGCATAAAAAAAAAAACCCAAACTTTCATAATCTGAAAAAGAACATGCTGTAATAATTACTGTCCGGTACTATTTCTAACCATTAACTCCATCCTCTAAGGTTAAGTCAAGGAAGCAAACAAAAGAAATTTGCTGAAAGATACAAAATCAACTCAATGAATGCTCTGGCAGTTAACACAGAAAATTCAGAACATGAAAAAAAACATTGGTTTAAGTGATTTATGTAAAAGGTGTCTCAATTCCAATGTATCCTGTTTAACATAATCAGGTTTAAAGTACTGCCATCAAAAAGATGAACTAGTGACATGAAAAAATGTCTGAGAACTCTCAAGATCTTCCTGTAAAATCCTTTTATACAAAGGTTTTTGTTTATTTTAGATAATGAAGTATTATGTCCACTTTTCAGCACATCTACTTATACTCCAGAATTTTAACTACTATTCGAAAATTCGTTTTAAAAGGGTACTCTTAACTGATTGAGAAAACATTAACCAGAAAGAAGCAAAGTTATCAGGCAAAAAGAAACTACCATTTCTAAGACAATACTTTCCCAATTTTATATCTCAATATCTCTCTAGAATTTTTCTATAAAAAAAACCTGATTTTTTCCCCCTTTCTATCACTGTAAGTTGAAATTCAAATTTTGGTTATTGTTACAACAAATGATAAATACATATACATTTGCTTTAACTTCACAGTTCCCTTTTTTTTTTTTTTTTTTCCTCTCCTTTCCTTACCTTAGATGTACCTTTAGTGGAAAAATAAAGGCCAGATCTTCTCAAAATAAAGTACAATTTTTTCCACGATTTTTTTCCCTGCTCCTTTGCATGCAAATAACCATGAATCTCAGGATACGTGCTGGAGCTTAGGAACATCTGAAAGAAAATATCAGACATGAGTTTTTCTTTTTATCTGAAACCAGCTTTCTGTTTCATTAACATACTGAGATGCGACTAAGGGGAATAAACCCCTAAATCCACTGCCACACTACAGTAATTCAGTTATGATTGCATCTAATCCCATTAAGAGTACCTCTGATTTGAGGTATGTAGAATTTAACACAACTCCAAGGTATGCTAAGCAAGTTACATATATATAAGGAACATAAAATTTGAAATGAGAGCAGAGCATTAGTTATGCAGTATGTTGGCTTCAGCAGCAAAACCAGTGTAAGAAGTTCTGATCCCATGTCTCAGACCCTATTTATGTAAAAATCCAAATCAATTCTACCAATTCAAGAATAAAAAATTACATCTCTTCCTCCCCACTGTGTTACAAACCAGCGAAGGGATCTGAGTTTAAACTAATTCAGTAAACAAGTCACAAAATCTGAATCACAAAACCATGCAGGTCAGGCAGATATTACCATTTCCAAAAGGAGGGAACAAAGGTTTCAGGACCTGAAGTGGTGCTTAAGTAGGAGCCTTAGGAGCTTTAGTTGAACCAAAAGCAGGAGAGGCTGAGCCAGTTATCAAGACAGCTCCTGCCTCTACTCAAAATATTCAATGACTTCTCTTTAGCCATTTGAACCAGACATCATCACAGTGCCACACAGCTATTACTTTGCTAAAACAAACTACAGTTTGCAGAAGGACCTCCTAGAAGCTGGCAACTGTTAATTTTATTCTAATTCTATGTAATGCATTTTTATTACTCTTCTTCCAGAAGAACTACTCAAAACTATGACACATCTAAAAATCTTAACCTAGAATTCTTCAATTTCCATATATGCAAAAGAATCGATGTTATTACAAAGCTCTTCAAGGAACCTTGCCCCAGGCTGGCCTGCCATATCATAAATAGTATTTATGATGCTATCTAGGCTTATACAGAGGTAGGGAACAAAGGATTTTCTGGTTGATATCTGTAGCTTTCGTTGCTACATTTTCCTCCTGTTCACTGCCTCTACCAGAAAATCTGATTTGAGGACACAAAGAAACAGTTTACCAGGCGAGAGACAGACTGACCAATACCCGACTGCAGCAAAATGATGAAGTGAACGTGATTTTGGAAGTACACCAAGATCTCTGGCCACTAAATAACGTAGTCCACAAGGTTTCTTTCACTTTTCTTGCCTTCCTTCCTACCTTGCAGTCAGATGCATACTGTACCACCTGCAGACCAACCTGAGCTAATTAAATTCAGCTGGTATGAGTGCAGCAACATGGGCAGGCTTCATTGGACAGGGAGTGCACTAGTCCACAACCAGGAATGCATTATGAATAGCTTCACAGCTACTCACCTGAATAGCTAAATTACAATAGGACTAGGTCCATCTATCTATAAGTGCTGCTGACACACGGCTGCGTGCAAACGCAACATAAGCTATTTCAGCCACATTGAAACAGACAGGTAGGTCCTGGTAGGTGTTCCAGCCTGTTAATCTTCTCATTTGCCATGTATTAACAGGTTCACTGATGGTGAATATAAAGGCTGAATTGAAAAAGTATTTTAACTCCGTAAACAAAAAGTCAAATGGAAGCTTTAAGGAAAATCTAAAAGAGTCAATGTACGTAAAAACAAAAAAGCATCTTTTTAGGCTTTAGTGTCTCTGCTGAAGATGCAACGAGTGGTTGGCTCCCAGCCAGCACAAGTGTCTTCCCCAGGATTTTTGCCATAAGTTTCAAACCAGAAGCGCTGTCATGAAAAACACTTTTCTTATTCAGCAGACCAAAGTGGAGAAGCAATACAAAGCTCAGCTTCAGCAGTCACTGTTGTACCCATGCTATGAGTTAAAATAAAGTAGTAATAATGCTAGGGAAAAGGCAATCCTAGATCCATCTTTTTCTTTCTAAGACAGATGAGGACTGTGTGAGAAAATATAAAATGAACAAGCTGTAGTCAAAACCATTAACTGTCAGAAGGAATGAGCAGTAAAAATATTTCACAGTGAGCACTGAATGTCTGTAATAAACACCTAGAACTAAAGACAGTAGAAAAGACAACTTCCTTGGGTTTTTTGTTGTGGGTTGGTTTTGGTTTAGTTTTTTGTGGTTGGCTTGGTTTGCTGGGGGTTTTTTTTGTTTTTTTTCGGTTTTTTAACCTGTTTATGCAGATAAAAGGTAATCAAATTAAGACAAAACCAAGAAAAATAAGAAAAGTCCTTAATATAGGAAGAAGTGGGGAGTCACACAATATGCAGAAATAAGCTTGCACACTCTCCCTCATGCAATAAAATATATATCATGATATGTAGGGTGGTGTCAAACTTCACCATGTCTTTCAGATACTAATACATGACAGCACCAAGGACTTGACTACAATTTGATTAGCTGTAAAACCAACCAATTTAAAACCAACCTGAACAAAAAAACAAATAGATGTCTTTTGTTGTGAAAAATAAACCAAAATCAAAACAAAGAATTAAACCAATAAACAAGTGGAGAAAAAAAAAAGAACAAGAAAAACATTGCACTCTTAGATGAATATAATAAAAAATGCAGAAATACTGGATGACGCTGAATGTAATAAAGACTGAGAGCTGCACTCCTAACTGTACAGCTTATTTGTCTGCACCTTCAACATTTTCAATGAAAGAATGGTTGCAGTAGTGGAGCCAACGCTTCTCGAGCACTTCCACGCTATTTTCGAGAGCTAAAGAAGCCAACATTTTCCTAAGACTGTGAATCAAGTTTGAATTTGATGACTGATTACTTCAAAGGCGTCATGACAGCCAGCCATGATCCAGCCCAGTGCTACTGGGAATGAGCAGGATTTTCTCCTGAACCTGCAGATAAATTTTGAGGGCACCAAGTAATTCCAATGATGAGCTGATACTGAGTCTCAGCACTGTCTCCTATAGACTCCAGTCAATCTCAGGGGTTTAGACTGGGAGAGAAGCCAGCAAAGTCTTGAGTGGAGGGTGGTGAAAGGCAACAGGCAGACCAAAACAGACCTAGGAGATTGACAGGAGACTGAAATTCAGTGCATGGCTATTTCAGCCTAAAGACTGGAATAGAGTCAGATGAGGAACTACTCAGGAAAAGAGGGACTTGCTGTGACAGAGAGATTAAAGAAATGAAAGCCTGAATCTTAGACCGGTGAAGGCAGAAAACAGGAACAACTACGGACATGGGGCAAGAGATGGGAATGGGGAAAAGGCAAAAGCAAAAGACGCTGTCTGTAACTCTACCTTTCACAAGATTATGTGTGTTTTTCTTGGTAATCCTTTTCTGTCTTTAACTTAATTTTTGTGTATATAACATTTTTTTATCTTTATTTAAGACAGACATATGTTCCCTCTTCTAATATATTCTACAGCAGGTGCAAGGTTTTTTTCATTGCTCGAAGATGGCTTAGAGATACGCTATCTCAAATAGCTTTTTTTAATGTATTCACATTACACGTAAAAAGCTATAAGAAAGAAGCAGCCAAATTGGTCAATAGAAGACTTGAACTCTGAACTTCAAGTCTACCTACAGAACCTGAATATCAATTGCATTTATTAAGCAAGGAGGAGGAGGAGGGGAGGCGAATAGATCTACTCTTAAAGCAAAACCAGAAAAAAAGTGTAATTACCCAAGTAATTTCAATCTTCTATTTTGAAGACATCACTGTTAAATTTAAAACACTGATTGACATACTTCATAGTGAAAAAAAATCTGGTACATATATAATTAAAGATTAAAAAAACAGATTTAAAAAAATCAGAGAAATGTTATTCACAGGCAAAAAGAAAACAAAAGAAACTCAGGATAAAATTTTGATCCTTCAAGGTAATATAAAAAAAAATATGTATTGACTTCAGTGAGGTTAGGATTTCACCTACTAACTCAGGAGGACTCAATTCTGTCAACTCTGTGCTGTGCAGTCTATTCATTTGAAATGCTTTCATGAATAAGAATATAAAAGGATCTAGTATGCACAAGTACATCTGAAATAAGAGTTGCTCCAGTAAGGCTTGTTTTGAACAAGTCACAAGCCCCATTTAAAATCACATTGAACAACAGTTTCACATACCAAGTGAATTAATTTGTTGCCCACCTGTGAAAGTTGTTAATTCTCCAAAAGCAATCACCGAAGCCATCCCAAATTCAGAAAAAAAAAAAAAATTCATTACTATGGGGAGAGGCCTCAGATTAAAATCTCCATACTACATTCTAAAACATCCAATTTGCAAAGATAACCTAAAGCAAGTTCTAAATGATCCATAGTCATTATCCCTGGAGGTATTTAAAGACTCGTAGATGTGGCACTTAGGGACATGGTTTAGTGGAGGACTTCATTGTGTTGGATTAATGGTTGGACAGAACGACCTTAAAGGCCCTTTCCAACCTAAATGATTTGTTTGATTCTATACTGCCTACCACTAGACATGTACTTACAATGTTCTGTCTCAGAGCAGCCATACTGTAAGCGATATAGCGACACACTTCTTTTTAGGTTAAAGATTTTCATGGCAGAGATTAAACCTCTCTGGTATACATAGACATTTGGTACATGTCAGACCTAGTAATTTTACTTAGCACATACTAAATGGGTAGAAGACAGGTAAACTTTTTCTTGGTTTTGAGGATGTTTATATGCTCTGATTTAAAGTCATCAGCCAAAATACTCAACTCTCACTTTCAATGAAAGTCAAGAAAAACATACTCGAAAAACATTTTACTTGCTTACAATTCAGTCCACAAAAAGCTATAAAAGTATCACAAGTGATTTTTTAATCACTTGTAAGCATTGAGTTGTTAAAAGTAATGTCTCTCTTGATACTTGACCAAGCACATCACAAATAATAATGCAAGCCCATTAACTTGTCTTAATGAAAGTTTCCAAGGAAATAGCAACTCACTGTAAACAATTTACCCATCGGCTTCTGCTGAAATGTGCATAACGGCTGCACAATCCACAAAGGGATTCTCTACTTTGTGCCTAGTAAGTTTCATTTGACAAAATACAATTAAACAGATAATACAACATAAAATAGCAACAGAGGAGAGTTCGCAACAAATTCTTCAAGCTATTAAAATGGGATATAACTATACATATTTAGAATGATTCCTAATCTTACCCACAAGGTCTGCACACATTCTATGTATCACAATATGGCCTTAAGGAAGTTCTTTGCAAAAGTACATGGCAAAGAGTTTCATTATAGAAGTCTTTATTATTTTTTTCAAACTACCAAATTATACTTGTGAGCAAAAAATACTACGTTCCATTAACACAGAGGACAAGATTTTCTAAATTAAATGTTTATGTTAGACTGCAAAATCTATTTGCTATTTAGGTAGCAAAAGGGAACCAATTTTCATTAGATATGCAACATCCTTTGAAATTACAAAGTTTTTACTTAGGTTTGTAAAAATTATTTATAGTATATATAGCATGTGTTAATGAAATTTAATTTGAAACATTTTTTTACTATATTTGGGGTAATCTTAACCTGCTAACATCTGCTTCTGTAAGGATATAACTATTGAATGCAGAAGAATGCTTTTAGAATTAGTTCTTTGAATGTTTTTCATTTACCTATGGGTGTTAAGCTATATAGATGCTAAGATTATGCATCTATTATAAAGATGTAAAAAAAAAAAAACCGTCATTTCTTTATTTTTTTTAGTTCTGCCTTAAATATCTTGTGTTATTTTGTTGCCTTTCCAATCATTCTTTATCCCCAAAACCCACACATAGGGCGGTTGTCTTAAGACCAGTGAAAGTTCTTCTATTAATTAATTTTTCTAGTGACAAGCAAACAAGAGTGATGTGTACGTTTCCACCTTTATTACTCATTTTTCCCCTCTTTGAGAATTAAGACGATGATCCCTGATATGGTCATTCTGTGAAATTATTCCCACTGTAAATTAAATTCTTATGTCCACTTAAAAGATGACTAACAAAGAGTGACCTACTATATTTCTTTTTCGAAGGCTACAGTAGCCTTCAAGCTAACAAATCATACTAGTCAGTCTAAATTTTGTATTCTAAATTTTTAAGTTTAACCATTTAACTCTTTTTTTATATCTATTTGTAACACATTACCAGTTCCTCAGTATTCAACCAAGGCCTTCTGTTAAGTACATACTGAGTAATGCAGCACTTCACCTTTTTAAGGAAACAGAGTCTTTCACCTGAAAGACCAAATAAAGATATCAACCATTTTTACTGCATTTTGTCTGGTTTAGCAGTCTTTGACTCTGAAAGAATGTGCAAGTTTCCAAGTGTGGTCATACAATAACTGTCTAGAAGGGTCACATCACTTCATATCTCATAGGGAAAAAAGTTATTAACCATGGTATGAGTTATTCAGAACCCAGCAACAGATTCAACAGTGACAAAGAACGATGCTCATACAACATGGACAACAGAAAATTCTGAGCTCTACTGGCTCATCTTCATTCAAAGACTACATACCTGCAATATCCCAGAGTGGCTTACAGCTGCATTGGTCTCACTTGGAAAAGATATCATATGATCTGGAAAAAAGCTCTGTAACAATAATAATTTGTATCAAAGTTCGATTAAAAAAAAAAAAAACTTCCTACCCCTTTTGGATGTAAAATTATAGTTATCAGTGCAGTACAAGACACAGCAGATTCTCTGATCCAATAATTCAAGCTTACCTTAGTATCATTCCTAAATTTGTAACATCCTATATAGTATTTGCTGAACAGCTTAGAATTTGAGAGAACATGAGTGGTCTCTGGAAGCAAGAGGGTTTCATACACCAGTGCAAGTCATATTGCAGTACTTGGCCCTTGGTGGTGTTTCCTAACTTCCAGTGATAGAGAACAGGTCCTCCCAGGGTTTTGTTCTGTTGTCCATTTCACGTGATATGAATATGAATTAACATCAAAATCTGACTATCTCAATATGGTGTGGTGAAGAAGTCCATGTTTAAAGTGCCAATTTCATTACAAAGGTAAGTCCAGGGGGTAATTCAGGGGACAGATCTGCAGCTCCGGAGTTCAATACAGTCACGCAGATATGAACCCACCAAGAGTTTGACCATTGCTACCAAAGTTTTTTCAAAGCTTTGACAAGTTTGAAGCTAATATTCCCTTGACCATCCAACGTTCACTGACTTTAATTTTAAAAAAAAACTGAACTGCTGGTAGGTTTAATTCATATTAACTCATTTCTGATAAAGCGTTCTTACTACATGTGGAACCATAGCACCCAGAAGAATGACCTAACAGGAACAGGACTTGGATTAGCCACAGCTTTTCATGCTGGTCATAGATGCATGTCTGCCACGCTCCACTGCTGGTTCCACCCACTGGTTAAACAGTACACAAATACAGCTATTCTTCGAAAGCTTCTCTACTAACTGTACACCATCTCAAGTTCAGACTTTTTTACTAGCACAGTGATATCTCCCTGTCAGGGGAGTACAGGACTCGTCCAGTGAAACACAGTTGGGGCAAGAAAAAATCCTCAGATCTCTTACCTATTTTTGTATCTTAATATTTACATTTTCACCCTTTCCACAGGTACATAATTTGAGTTCCCTTCCACTTTTCACCTTTCAAGTCCTCACATATTTCTCCTATTTCTTGCTTTGGCATCTGAAAAGAGCTGACTTTACAAGAGTCAGCATTAGGAGTGATCCCAATACACCATGCATTTCAGCAACCAGATGGTAAGCCAGGACTGCTTCCATGGTCTTTGCCATCAGCCAAGGTCTCAATCAGCAGCATTAACCTTTGGCAACATCCTCGAGTTAGGAGTTGTCCCTGTTCTCTTTCCACTCCTGCCTTACGCTAACTTTGGCTTCACTTTCCCTTCCTCCTAACAGGTTACAGCTGCTCATGGCCTTTTGTGTCATTGTCATCTAGCTATCGCTGTGAGAAGCTGCCGCTGGGCAGTGCTGAGCCATAACTTTAGACATTCACTTTAAAAGTTAAATCATCTTTGCTGCAGACGTCCCTCCTCACACTGCTTTATTTCATATTTTGTTGCAACTTGATGGAAACTTCACTCAATTTCAAAAATTTTATTTTGTTGCAGGTCTGTGTGCACACGTCAATAAAGTTAAACCTATGTCTGTCTGCTTCACCCCCAAAAAAAAAGTACGAACATGGATGATTTACAACAGCAGCAAAAGAACCAGCCAACAGTTACATGCACTACAATTATTCATGTATATACAAATATTCATATATCCTACATGCTCCCTTTCAATTATTGTTTTTGACTCACGTTACACTAACAGCTTTACACTCTGCCTATCTGCATAAAAGAAAAGACTATTTTGCAGCAACAGCATTTGCACCACTTCACAGATATAATGTTAGGACTTACCAGTGGACTTTTAAAAAACTCATACTTGGCATAATTTTTTCTAAAATACAGTTTGTTTTCCTCTTCCATTGCCCAGTTTGACTGGACTTCCATCACTAATTCGTGATCCTCTATAGCTCTTCCTGTAAAAAAACCAAACAAATTAAAAAAAAAAAACACACCAATATGTAACCTACATCTAAGAGCCTAAGAGTAGAAGGTGAAAACACAAAGGTCGGATAATAAAAATATTATTAAATTAAATGAATTTAAATGAATACAAAACATAAAACAAGCAGTTTGAACAAGTTCATTAATCAAGTCCGTGTTACACCAAGTTACTGTTCCACTTCAGTAGGGTCCAACTACTGAGGTAGGTCACACATGGGGGGTTTGTTTGGGTTTTTTGTTATTTTTTCCTTCTACAGAGGCAGCTGAGGGCTTTATTCCATTTCATGGCCAAACCCGTGTTCTCCCTGCAGAAGCCAGGCAGTTCCTGCTGTGTGCTGCATGGGGCAGCAGGAGCGTTTCAACCACTCACTCAGCCCATCTGGGGCATCAGGAACATCTTCTAAAGTTCCTTTCCCTAACACTTCTTTATCTAATGCATCATTTGTAAAGTGAAAGTTATCTGCAATATAGAAAAGCATTAATTTTTCTCTTCTCCCCAGGCCCCTACTATGTTCTGAGGCATTTCTAAAACTGCAAATGAACTTAGGGCATATCAGCTTTTCAATGTTTTTTGCACAACCCAAGAATACTGAGAATTATAGCAGTCATAGAACTAGCATATGTAAAAGGAATGGGAAAAGTAAACCATGGGAAAACAACAAAAAAAGAAAACAAAAAAACCCCAACCTCCAAGTTGAATCCTACTGTGTAGTTTGGCTTTGCAGTGGGTTGAGCGGAAGAAAAGGCAAAGAATTCAGTTATTTGTACCACAGCACTGGCATTCAGAATTGGTGTTCTCCCTGCTTGAGACTTTTTCTGCCACTCAGATTCTTCAGTGAATGTTTTGATTTTACAGCAAAATGAAATGCACTTATAGGAAAGACACAGAATTTAAGAACTCTCCTGTAGATGTGCTGTGCATATTTATGTGTTGCATACTCAGTAATGCAATAGAACTAGTCATAGTACAGGTAATTAAGCATAAACCCTGAAAGACTATGGATAAGTTCTGTACAAGACTACTTGTACTACCTTTTTTTTTAAATAAATTTCAGCAGCTTATGAAGTCATGTTACAAAAAAAAAAAAAGATGAACATGCTTCCAAAAGAGTATACAGTTTTAGTCGCTAATTGTACTTTGCTGTGGACTCAAACTAATGAGAATAAGATGGGATTTGAACAAAGTTGTAATTTTATTTAAATTATCATTGACACCTCCAAATTTAAATTACATTCCAACAATGAATTACAGGTTAAGAAAAGGTTTGAGATCTAAACTTCTGTCTCCCTGACAATTACAGGGTTTTAACATCCAATTCTGATCATGGTTTCAATGGGAAAAGGCAATTAAAAATATATTACAAAAGCCATGTAACTCACAATTTTCTGATCACATTTTCTCTACTTCATTGCATTATCATAAGGGATCTTATGATATACTTGACATAAATGTTGATGCTTTCATATAACTGCCTGTTAGAAATTTTTTTTTAAATCATAACAGGTAAAAGAATAGTATAGATTTTTTAAAAAAACTTAATTAAGCATAAGATTAAATTAAAATAAACAGTAAATTTTTGCAAGTGGTCCTGGCTAAATAAAGAACCTAATTTTCATGAAGTGTAGCATGCACAACCTTCTAAGAGATAAAAATTTGAAATCATTAAAGTCTCCTAAGAACTACAGGATCTTTTCATCAATCTCTTGCCACTTCTTTCACCAGTCACTTCTTTAATGCTGCCACACTGTCCAGTCTGGTGGATAACAGCCTTATTGTAGCCTGCAAATCTGTAAGCTTCTTTGGGAAGTTTCCAGCTAGCAAATTTACAGACAATATGCTCATGGAGCTGAATTTTAGCTCAGTAGGAAAATATCAAGTTCACAACAAGCAGAAGATTAAGCACTCTCATAATCTACAGATCAAGTAGGGCAAAGAGAAACTTCCATTGAATTTAACTCATTTTTTTACTGATTTTAACGTATTCTTGAGCCCATAAAGACAGAGATTAAAAATACTACACAAAACATACATTTTGTAACTAGATAAAATGAAGCAAACAAAAACATAAAGCAATTCAGAAAACAAAAAATACTCAAAAAATACTGAAAGAACAGTGAGCATTTTAAAATCTTGTACAGGCTGTTCTACTGCAGAACACATTCTTCAGATGCAAGGGTAAAGAGACACTAAAGATCTGAAGCTCTTACTCAAAACCAGAAGGTTTTTTTCCTTTCAGTTTTATAGAAAGGAAGTGCTCCTCTGGGATGACATTTAAAACTCTTCAATGTTTGGCATTGTGACATGTAAGAAAATACTATTTCCTCAAGACTTACTTCTTGGTACAAAAATAAGACATTCTGCATCACCCCAATGGGTAGGTAAGGATGCTGTTATTTATTTTTTTAAGTGTGACATCACAGAATATTTTATGATTGATTCAACTTACTTGAAGGAACTGAAACACATGAGTGCCTGCCAAAACACAGCCCTGTAATCAAATCCCTAAATATTGCCATGAAAAAGCTTTGGTTTAATTAGATCATTTTTTCTCTTCCAGATGGACTGGAGAGTTTCCACCTTCCTCTCTACCATCTTTTATCACTACTATGTCTAACATGAGGAGCACCTGCTACAGTCCAAAACAGCTTCTCCTTAACTACGGAAAGTAACTGTGACATATGAAAGAAGATATAATATTGAAGTGCCTGACAGAACATATTTCAAATAGCCTCCTCTTTAACCACCCAGCGAGAAACCAAATTTAAAGGAAATAAACAGAAAATCCATTGCTCTGTACTTTGTGAGCCTTCCCACAGGCTACCTAAAAGAACGCAGACAGTGAAATCAAAATGAGACTGAAACACAACAATGACGTGCCTGGCCAAGGCACCGTCACCTACTCAGAGAGGAACTCTGCAGTCTTTTGAGTTGCAGAAGCTGATGGAGAACTGTTTACAGTCAACACAAAAAAAAAATTCACTAGACAAGGAAAAATTCCAGGATGAAGACAGTACTTTCCTTGAAAAGGAGAAGAGCTATGGAAAACTGTTCTGTTTCCACAGCCTGCCCTGTACAGGGCAATTACAGTGGAAGTATGGGACTCCAACACCAAGGTACCTGGTGGTAGGGATGACATGGTGTCATCCAAATTTACTCATACCTCAGCTGCCTCCAGTAATCTTAGACCAGGTAAAAAATGTTCTATTTCTCTGAATTCAATAGCTTGGGACAAAAAGGACACATACCAGAAGCGCACAGTTCTGAAAGGTATTGCAATTTATAGTGCTGTTATAAATGTTGTACATCAGATATTCAAAACAGAGCCCAGAGTACTGCGAAACATCAGAGTTGGGTAGGAAGGCTGAGCATCCCTGGTGATGAGGCAGCAGCAGCAGGCTGTGCACAGCCTGGGCGCCCCACAGCCAGCAGATGGGGTGCACCAGCCAGCAGCCGGGGAAGCAGCGCAGGTGGAGGAACTATCTCACCTGCCCACTCGCCCCACGTCAGCACCACCTGGTCAGCGCTTGCCATGCAATGCAGTGAGGACACGGCCACACTCAGTGTGCAACAATATAGCTCCACACCAAAGGGCATACAGGTTTGTGAAAACAGGAACATGCAGACCATAGGTTTATGTTTTGGGTTTGGTGGGATTTTTTTTATTTTTTTTTTTAACCTTCATATGCAGATATCTCCACACAACAATGAAAGCACAGTCTGGTGATGTAATTAACGTCTGTCTTGATTAAAAGCAGAACGCTGTGCTCAGCTCACTAAGATTCATGCAATTATATCTAATTCAGGAGTATTCAGACAGCTGTTAGATATTAAAGAAAATGTTCACTAATTGATGAATGAATTATTAATCCCCATCATACTGGAATTTACACAGACACTCACAGTACTTCTCCTTTCTATACCCATTCATTTAACTTGAAAGCAGGAAAAGGCTGTCCAAATTTCCATGGATAAAACATACAACAGAATAATAAATAGCAGACAGTCCAAAACTAAATAATTTTAAAAATATTTGTTCGTGCTACTCTTCCAGTGCTGAAGAACAGACTTAATGCAAGTCAAGATCAATATGTTAAAACAAAACCAGATCTAACAGTCTCATAGAAATAAATCCTTTTTTTTTATTATTATGTTTAAAAGATATCTCAAGTTGATCCTTTCCTTGGCTAGTAATGTTGAATTGCATCCTCATAATCTAGGAAATAATTTTATTTTAAAAATGAACAATTCATCTTTTTCTGAAATTATGCCCAAAGCAGCTGAAGCAATCAGAAAACTGTACAGCAAATGCAGGTCTTCAGACTTGCTTGTCAGCAGTTTTGAGAATTTCAGAATGTTAGGAAAAGAAACTTCACTAATAATTTGATATTGAAATATTTCAAGAAATCCTTCAGATTGGAGAAAACACACTATTTGACAAAAAGTGTATCATGCAAATAAATAAAACTGGAGAAACAATGCCACTATTGTTCTGGCATGGTTTGTCAGAAGTGTCTTCTTCAATAGTTACTACACTACTTAAACATGAGCCACACTATAAAATATAGAAAACACATCTACTATTTATATAATAGTGTTGTCTAAAGCCATTTTTATACCTCCTTTTCTGTAGCAGTCAGTCATTTACAGCCTCGACCCAGATTTAACTCTGACCTTACTCTGAGCTGGAAGCATCTTACAACTGATACATTCAGTGCAAAAGGTTATAAATATCTTTGAAATGTTACAAAGCAAGAAAAATATTTCAAAAACGTTTGTGGCTGCCTTCATAGGATGAAGGAGCGGGAAAGGGCAGAAAACAGTTTTAGCTTTTGTAGTTCATCTTTAAAATATGGCTGTTAAACACAGTGTAGCCAGAGATGTACAGTCATGTTTATTTTACACAAATGCACCAGTCCAGACTTCCTAGATACATACACAGGGAGTTTAACAATAGCTTTTAGCCATATATAAATATTGGGTGGTGTGTGTGTTTGATTTTTTGTTAATGGTGTGTGGTGGGTTTGTTTTTTTTAAATTGTCAGTGCTGGAGTTAGCAGTTACCAGTGCAGTCTCTTCTAAGAATTACAGACTCCAAGTTTTCCATGTATTTAGAATGTGGGAAGGCCTCAAAACATCCTCCTTTTTAAGCCACACTTTGCACTACCAGCTGAAATTGCCCTTTAGGTCGCGGAAGAAGTACTCTAGTACAGTACCAAAGTTCAATAATAATGTGGAAACTTTGAGTGACATGAAATTAAAACCAGACTTCTTATGGCGTTTGTCTTCTAGTAGATTTTTCTGATATAATTCAAAACCAAGCACAATATAGTACTGAAACACAGTGCTGTAAAATGAAGTAAGATTGTCTGGTAAGAGTATCAGTTGAATGCTACAGCCTAGCAGTGGGCTTCTAAACTCATCCTTTGCTGAGTTAAGTCCTTCCTGTGTTCTGCACTGTTTACCTCTCTGCAAACATCTGCTTTCTTCCTATATTTAATTTGCCTTAATGTGGTTTTATACTGCAAAATTATGTCTATATACTACAAAAAAGGAACAGAGATCAGCCATTAAAATTCTAGTTGTAATCTGAAACCAAAGACTACACTACACCTTTTAAACTGTACAATAGAAAAAGAGGCTTTTTGCTACACTAAAGGAACACTGATGATGTGGAACGGATTCAGAGTGTTTAATTTCCAATGACTTGAAATACTAAGAATAAAGTCATTTCAACTGAGTTCACTGGTCCATAACTGGGAAGTTTAGAATGATGGTTTTGTTCAGATTTTTAAGTAGTCCTGCCCCAATGTTCAGAACAAATCTGGCCAACCGATTGTACTGAAGGAAAATACTGACAGCCTACTCTGGTGTTGTTTCTGAAGACTGAGTTGTATTGTCCAGATAGAATAGCACTGTGTAACTGATTTCTGTTCTTGATGTCAGAAATTTCTCTCCGGAGTGCTGGGAGCAACAAAGATTTTATTTGCAATGAAAATAGCCCAAGTCTTGCTAGAGATAAGCAGGAAATACCAGTAAAAGAGGAAAACCTGCCAACAAGAAGCAAGGAATAGAGAGGAAGAATTTGTAGTGAGAACTTTAATGGTCAGTATCTTCCAAATCACTCTTACAGTGCAAATAAAGCAGTGTGAAGCAAGTGTACTATGACAAAATGTACTTTATAGCTATGCCTTCCTTCAAAAAAAAGAGAAACAGAAGCAACAAACCCCCAAATGAACAAATTCACACAAGCCCTCCCAGCATTTTGGTTCCAAGCCTTTGTATTACAACCGCACTTCTATGTGAAAATGAAAACCAAACACCTTATTTACTGCCATACCATTGTATAGTATTAGTCTTACCTAAACCTGTGTGGGTAAGTTGTTCAAACAGAGTCCAGCTGTGGTCATCAATATAGTGGTTCTTCAGTATCAACAGCTGGCATACATCCCTGGCTGTTATATCACTTGGTACTTCCAAAGCTCTGCTACTATCATCTTCACTATACACTTTAATTACCTGCAATAAATAAAAAAGCTAGGATATCCGTAAGTTTAATCTTTGATTCATTTAGTCCAAATATGTTCCTCTTTCAGCTTCATGGCTGAGACAAGAACATATACACATAGAATGCAATACTAAAGACAGTCGTTTCTCCATAGTACAATGCTGTAAATGAGAACAAAACGTCTGCACAAAGCATATCCCACTTCTACATTTGGCTACTGGACATCCCTTCCCACAGGACACTAGAAAGATTGGTGCATTCACTTTATAAAAAAATTGAAATGGAGAGGTAAATAAATCCAGTGAAACTGTACGTCCTTATATAAGCTAAAGAAGAAACCACAGAGGATAAACAATGAAACTCAAGAACTCTATGACTGCAGAATTGTAGAAAGATTTTATAAAGTTAAGAGTTAGTTCAGGGAACAGCAATCAGATTTAAGATGCTCCCAATTCCACAGATGAAGAAACAGGACATGCTACAGAGCTGCTTCAAATTTTGACAAGCAAGGACTGAAACTATGAGTAAAAAAAAAGGCATATGTACACACATGCACAATCAAAAACATCATACATGGAAAAGAATTACCATCATATGAGGACCAGGAAAGTAAGTAAAATGATCTAGAAGCTGTACGTGCAAAAAGCTTATCACAAAGAAGACGATTGTTATGATGTTTCACCTCAGTAGTTTTTCCCAGTTTCATTATTCTATTAAGTATTTTGGGAACAGGGGGAGGCAATACAAACTCTCACAACTTATCCTTGTCATTTTCACTTTTAAATTTCAGTTAAAAAAATTAATTTTCAACATTTTTACACGGTTTAGAGTCCTGCAGAATGGGTGTCCATTAAGTTCTTAAAGAGGTGAAGCTAAACCTGCTTGCACTTTGTTTCAAATGAAGAGGCTGAGGAAGTATAATTGCATATTGACTGTTTGAAAGAAGGCATGACCATTGAGGTATTATTTTCTGTATTTTCTTTCTGAAGGGGAATGAATCAAATAATTGAGATGAATCAAATGAATTACTGAATTGGATAGAATTGATGCAAATCACCAGTGTCTTTGTAAGCTCTGCACAGTGACTAATCCCATTAAAGTCAACACAGAAGGAATTCTTTGTATAAAAGTAGACAATAATTTAATATTCCTCACAGCAATCAAGAAACTCAATACTCTGTTAATATCCTCTGTTTCTCATTTTTTAAAAGTAGAAAAGACAAAAAAGCGAAAAATACTAAGGCTTCTGACACGATCAGCTCCTATCTGTGGTACCGTATGTTGGAACATTAACACAGTTCCTAAAATAACAGATGTTTGAGATTTTATTATAAGCACAAAGAGACAGGTAAACATGAGCAGTAGATATAGAAGATTTGATGTAACATTAGTCTTCCCATTACTCAGAAACACATAAAGTGATCAAGTCCACAATACATCTTTTTTACCCTTTATATTTTCAAACAAGCATTTCCCCCAAAAAGCCACTCAATGTCATGAGATTGGAAAGTGAATACATGAATTTATCTTTAGGAATGGGATTTATTCCTCAGAATTTGCATTTTCCAGTAATGCGAAGTAACATTGAGCAACATTATTCCCACTCTACCAAAACAGCAAGAGTCTGAACATCCATCCCCAGAGCAGTGCCTGCTGTGTACTGTGCCAGCGGAAAAACTAAGAAACTCGCTGGCTAGCGACAGTCTGGCTACAAACGGCAAGGAGCACAGCTGGTAGGTTAAGCTACCCTGCCTATCCTGTCTGTGCCTTGGCACAGACATCCTCAAGACAAAGGGAGTCCAAGACGGTTTAAATTTATCTCAAAAATCCTCCCCTTGGTTTATTCAATTTATCCATATTCATCAGAATACACAACACATCTCATCTGAACGTTATGCACAAAACCTAAATGCTGTTGTAAACCCTTCATTAAACAAGTTATTACTTTAAAGACAAACAAGCACATTATTGTCAGTCAGTCCTTAATTGCTACCTTACTAAACACTTGTTCATTTCAAGCATCTAAAAACAATCAGCAATGTATCATTGCCCTAAATTCTTCCAGCAACTCCTTCTCTAGTTTGTGCCGAAGTTAGTAAGAAAGCGAGCAAGGAGCTACAGCTGTATCTCCTGCCACCTGCTTCTCTTCCACTAACAGCAAAAATCCAGAAAAATAATAATAATTAAAAAAAAATCATGTCAATTCACCCATATTTTCCAAACATCTGAACAAGGAAAAAGCACTTTAAAATGATGTAGGGATTAAAGCACACTGATGGCCTTATTCCTCTTCAAAAACCTGCTTTTCTCCATAGAACTACATATACAACAGTTCTGTTCTAGACTTTGGTCCTGTATATCAAATCAGAATGAAATCCATGATGATTTGCTCTAATATTTCAACTAATAAATTATGACAGATCAAGAGCTCCACACAAGGTTCAGCCACCCTTGCCATGACATCGATCTCCAGGATATGGCAAACATGAAACCCACACTGAAGTGGTGAAAATCTCTTTCTACTCATGAATCAACCACCTCAAAGCAGAATCATCCAGAAAAAACAGCGAGATCTTCAGAAAGCTGATCTGAAGTTTCCACAGGCCTAGGCTACAGCCCAGTACTTACATTTAATACAAAAGGCAGAAAGACCACATCGCTATTGAATTCAATGACTGATACTGCCAAAGCAGCCACGACTGATGGCTATGGCTGGTTTTGTAGGATGGCTGTGCTTGGGCAGCACTCCCACTGCTGAGCAAGTGAGACCCGTAGCAGTGCAGCCTGCTTGCAGCAGGGTCTTGTTCTGCACACACAACTTAAACTTACCTACTCATCACACAGAAATGATGTTTTGCGGTTGAGGATAAACTAGCATGCTGTATTTTAATTCCTGCAGTATTTACAAGGATTCAAATATGAAAATAAAAAAAGGTGTCTGGCAGGGTGCGCTGTGAATGGGATGGAGGGCTGTACAGGTGAGTACACAAAACAGCATCCCATCACCTTGAAACATATCCTACTCTGGGCAGCACTGAAGGTCAGGGCAGCTTCATTAGCCTCTCCAGTAAACCTATGTCAGGCTGAATCTAAAAGATTTTAAAGGGTGAATTGCCAGAAAAGAGACAGACAGTATAGAATGGGAAAAGAAAGGACAGAATTAGAGCAACTTTCCTAGTATTGGCCTAGTTGATCATTGTAGGTCCCTTCCGACTGAAATATTCTGTTCTATTTCTCAATACTCTTGCAATAAAGCCAGGGTGAGAATCCACAGCAGCACCCTGGTTAGGGACCCTGCCAGCACATATTAGCAACTACAGTTTTCTCCAGGTACTCGTCAGCTTAGGTGGTGTGCTCGTTTTACAGCAAGAACACGTACAGCCCACGCTGAGGTCCTTGATGGACGATTTCTACAGAAGTTCTTTTTAAAAGGGTTAAGAGTCACAGTGCAGATGACTACACTCTTATTGCTGAAGAAATAGAAAAAGACTTTTTAAAATGCTGAAGACAGCAACACAAGTCATGATAATGAGCTGCCTGCGGCCGTTCAGCTCAGGGAGTGGGAAGCCTTGGAGGTGGCCTTGGACTACAGGAGCACAGCTAGAACAAAACAAAACAACACAGCAAAAAAACAACCCGGGAAAAAAAACAAGTTTATATTCTCTGTGAGTATTCTCACTTGGCTTTCTCAGTATAGGGAAATAAATCCTGCACAAGACTAGGACAACAGATCCCCCAGCTCACAGCTATGACATGTGCTACCTTATAAAACACAAATGCTGTCCCCTTTTTCTCTTCCTTGCAAGGGATTCAGATACAGCAGGAGACAACAGACAGGCAGTCACCTAATAGACCCTTCTGAACTGTTAGAGTTTTAGTTTAATGAATTGAACATGATGGTGTAAATCTCATCAGTTAAAGTGACCTTTGAGGGTTTTTTTAATTAGAAAACGTTGGTTAGTCTGTACTTTCTGCTGTGTTTGAAGCAGTCTTTTGTAGGATTTGCTGGGAATGTATTTGTTCCAAGAGAACTGGATCAGATGAGAAAGGATAAATTCAACATCCCATTTTTTCCTTGGAAATATGTTGCAATAAATACTTCTTTTCCCAGAAGCAGTGGATGCTCCAAGAATTAAAGAGTGGCAGGATTATGGTTAAGATGCAGTTATACTGACCTCCTATAGAGATAAGGAAGCTTGAGTGACCACTTCTTTTTATCTACTAGCAATTATCATCATGCATTAGGCTGGCCAGTCATCTCCATTCTCTTCCATTTTTACCCCTGAAAACTCATCTGAGAAGCACCACATAAGAAAAGAGCTGATAATTATGAAAAAGCTGTCATTACAGTTTTTGTTACCGTACACTCTCAAGCTTTCTTCTAAAGCAAGCTATTTAACTTCCTTTGATTATACCGATTAGTGGACAGTTAGAAAAAGTTGCCTCCGCAGCGCTCAAATCTTCTTTCCTGACTAATTTGTAAATACAAGGAGATTTTAGTTCTTCCTAAGGCCAGAAAAAGAAATGTCTCAACAGCTTCCATTTAAGCTACTGGAAGTAAGAAATCAGCAGCTCCAAGGTCTTCTTATAAGAGGAAAACGCGAAGCTGATCATGACAAGCAATCAATCATTTTCATTGCCTATGAGAGCAGGCAAGGAGGTACAGCTTTCCTACGTGTCTTCTTTCCATTTTTCAACATACTAAAAATCAGCCAAGAGCCCAGAATTATGTGTAATGCATCTTTATCCCTCAAAAAAAATTTTGTAAGAAATGTTGCTTCAAAATAAAATATATTGTTTGTCTTTCACTAGTCATCTGAACTCAGAATGTAAAATCAATGTTGACAAATACAACCTACTATTTAACACAGAAAAGGAAAAAGGACACCCTAGGTTTTATACTACAAAATAACCTTAAAGAGCAAAAGTAATCAGAAATTGTTTAAAGGAATAAGTAAAAGAGCACATAAGGTAATCAGTGTGGGAGGAGGGAGGAGCAAGAGAAGGCTGGACTTTATTCCCCCGAGTCTTCTTCCACACTCAATCATCATCTCTATTACAACAACTAAATAAAGTGTTTCTTCATAGACTTTTAAGAGACGGTGTCCAAGTCTGGTTCTTCAGAATCTTCAAGCCATCTGTTTTGGAAGTTCCAATCTGCAGTAACAGCGCAAACATATGGGAAGACCATACACTGCACTGGGGAATTTCAAATTTCAAACTAAGTCCTAACATGTGAAAAAAAGCCAGGTATATCCGGCAGAAAAAGAACCACTCAGCACATGGAGTCCATATTTAGGTACCTACATCACAGTGACCTGACATTTACATGATTCTTAATGCTCCTGTACAGACATTAAGACATTTGGATGATCAGCACCTTTAAAAAAAAAAAATAATCAGGTCACTTGTATTTATAAAGATATAAGCACCTAACTTTATCTTACCACTTCTACAATTATTTTTCCCCCATGAATAAAACATTGCACATTTTGTACTTACATTACAATTTCAGTCACATTTATATTAAATGCACAGTTATTGTATGCAAAACCAGGCATTAAAAAGCCTTTCGCTCCAGGGTGCCATACCTCCCCTGAGATCCTGCCTGATACCATGCTAACCTCTGTTTTTACTGTTAACTAGCAGGCTATTCACCTGAAGCATTTGTTCTCCAACTTCCAGCCTTGCCCCCTGCTAGACAAAGTTTTTTGCTTATTGATATTGGCAGAGGGTAGGGGAATTTGGAGTGTATTTGAACTACAACAGAAGCACTTAGAAATTTCTAACATTTTGAACTATTTTAAAACTGCTAGCAATAGTCTGTCCTGGTTTTAGAGAGAATCAGCAAAATTCCACATTCATAAAAATATTTAAGGGTAGGATAACTCACAACTAGTTAAAAAGAAAAGTATGTGAATGAAGTTTACTGTTTTCATTATCAGGTGTGAATGCAAGACTTTCCTTTTTAAATACCCCAGCCTACAGTTAAAAGGCCAGCCTCCAATATTTCCTCCAAAGGGAAGATTTCCAGGACAAACAGATTCTCACAGTTTGCAAAAATCTAATTCTGTCATAAAATTAAAAAAAAAAAAAAAAGGTGCACACAATGATAAACACCATGATAGCTGCTCATTGTAAAGCAACTATTTTCTCAATTGCCACAAAGGAGTCTTCCAAAATTTGTCCTGTACATGTCCCTGTGAGGAATGAACAGAGAGAACTGAAGCACAGACACAAAACAGAGGACTTGTTAATATTTTAGGTACCCAAATCCAAAATGGTGCTCACTAAGCCTGTGAACCTCTCTTCTGATGAGGGTTCACAAGGTACCACATGATTTCTGCGCAGACTTGTCAACGTGTGTAGTGAGGCAGGTATGAATTGCCACCCAGTGATTAGGGACAATTAGCTGGAAGCCTGTCCATAGGAGAAGAGGGCAAACCTGAGTTCCAGCACATAATCCAAAACACAAATTTATGTAAAATACAGTTCCCAGCGAATTCTGACTTCTTATTTGGAACACAGGATAGCTTCAAGAGGCAGAAGCAACACTGCTCCCATGCAGAAAAATATACAGGATATACATACAGTAGCTTAGGTGACATGAGCATTAGACTTAAAATTTCTGTAATGCATAGACTCCATGTATTCCTATCGATTTCAGGAAGGGAAATTTTAAGATCCTGTTGCCAGCAACATTTTCTGTTCTGTAGATCCAACATTCTAGAATACCTTGCTTTCTTCTCAAGGTACAAAATAGAAAATTATAAAAAACAGCCAAAATAGGCAGATTGGACACTTTAGAAATCACACAAAATGAAACATAACTATAATCTTCTTCAATGGACCATCAGGGGTATTAAGGAAAAGTTAAGCACCTTGTACAGCTTATGAAGCCATATATTGAAGACTTGGGAGATCAGTTTAAAGAAGGTAAGCCAAGTCACTGATTACAAGGATAGCAAACGTTAAAGAACAAAGTAGTTGCCTGAAGCTGGAGGAGCTGTTCTTCCACGTGACCAAAAGAGAACTTTGTATACACTTACCTATTATTGATAGATTGAGGTATGGCCCCACAAGCACTAAAAGATATAAAACCACGAATAATCCATTATGTCTGCCTTGCAATGAAGCCAAAGTGCCGAGAAACGAAGAGCAAAGTCTAGGAAAATTGCCTACCTTTCCTACCACCACCTAGAAAAATCTCATACTGTTTCCAAAATCTAACCTTTTTTAAAATGACATTTCAAAGAGCAAAAATGTCAAATTTCCAGCCTGTATTGAAATATAAGACCACTGACAAGCTTAATTTCTCCAGCAGTTCATTAATTTGTAGCCACAAAACACAACGAATTTTTTAGACCTAAATATTCTGCTATAAGGTGTTAAAAAAATATTTACTTTCACACTAACAGTATGTGCACATTATCAAAAACAATATCTATTCATTTTCTGTAGTAGTCTTCTGATAGTTTACTATGGCACTATGTCAGCTGTCTATATCATATAGCACATACAGTCACTACCCTCCTCCAGACTCTTTGTACAGACTGTGCCCTACCTAATCCAGCACCAGACTGACCATCCCATGAATGAAAAAAAATCCCTCCAAAAAAAAGTGGAACTAAATAGCAATGTGAAGAAGTAACAAAAAATATTTGAGATTACCTATGGGCAAAAAAGGTCCAACTCTTAGTTTAAAAATAAATATTTGCCATCTGACTTTGGGTAAGTCAGTATTAGTACCTCAGTTTCCTTTTTGTAAAATGGGGCAGGGGAACGGAAATCTGTTTCTGTACAGCAGGGTAACAGATTGAACTCATTAAGATTTGTAAAGCAATTAGACTTCCTCATATGACTGCTGCTTTAGATGTGTAAATATGTTGTATTATAAAAAGGGAGGTTAAATTATGCACATCTCCAAATTATAATAAGCTATCTGCAAAAATATACCAGCAAAGTTCTTTCAAACAAATGGTATGACAATCACATTATGATATTAGAAAAAATGGCAGAATGAGGACAATGCTGACATGCAATCATCTCAAAGACAACGTCAGTAAAACTGAAGAGAAACAAGGTTTTAAAGACAATAGGAAAGTTAAAATATAAATATAATTATTTAATCCTGAATTTGATCATTCACTTTTTCAATATTGGTCAACAGAAGCAAAATATAAATAGCAATAAAATAGTTATGGAATATTTCATTTCTCTGTATAAAACTGAACAAAAGGCAAGGTCTAGAGAAAGCAACTTCCACGCTTTGGACAATTAACTCATAGTACAATGACTTTTAGAGCAGAAAATGAGATTATTGTTAACTATACTATAGCTGTAATTATATGATACTTTGCCCAAAAGGTTACTATAATTAGAGAATTAAAGAACAGCTACATCATGAAGTTCAACATGTTTTAAGTAAGAACTGCAGTAATAAATACCATGTAGATCAAACATAGAAAGTGACAGATTTATCACCATGTGTAAGGACAGAAAATAAAATTGTCTCAACATCACTGTTTCGTGACCGCCATTTTCCTGTTGATCTACTTTGTGACCACAACATCCTGTTGTTGTTGTGAAAGAGCCTCCGACGGGACGGCTGCCGCCGGAGACACGCGGGCCGGCAGAACCGGGGCTGGGGAGCCAGCACGGTAACACCTGGGCGCGCGGGCAAAAATGGTGCGAACTAAACTGTTTCAGAGAACTGGGCGGTTTTTCGGGGAAATGGTGTGGACTGAAACCTATAACTGCTGGGGCTCCGCTCACTCTGGTGCTTGGCAGCTCGGAGGACTCCACGGGCTTCACCAACTCCACCTGCTCCACCCACTCACCTCCACAGAGTCTGGGACTTGGACAACCACGCCGAGACAAAACATCACTGGAGTCCTATTGGTGGGTGTGAATAGATGCGCCTCTCAAGTTCTCTTGCTTAGGGATTCTGACTTTCTCTTTCTCTTCCTCTCTGTCCTATCGCAAGTATCAGTTGTTGTAGAGAATAAAACTTGTAAGGTTGTATGGCATCTGGCCTCGTTTGTGCCTTATCTCGCTCTTGGGATTGTTTAAGAACCGTCCCTGATACGGACTTCCGATATCAGATCAGGACACACCATCAACAGCCATTACCACAATAAAGAACCAAATCAGGAGTAAGAAATGCAAAGGGAACTACAGAAGTAAAAATCACACTAAAGTCCTTAAATAGGATGCACGTTATTTATATGCACAATATTATAAGGAAAGGTGGGGGTGGGTGGGACATTTTATTTAAATAGAGAGTCTCAAATTATTCAGCCTTACCAGAGATATTTTTCAGATTACAGAGATTCTAAACAAAAGCAGCTAAAAAGGCATTTCAAGTACAACTGGTAAGATGTGTATGAATAACTAGAAAACTGTGAGGAAATTTAAACATCAGCAGCAAAAATTTCAAATAATACAACTCCATGGAATAGCAGAAATGAAAGAAAATTAGCAGATTTTCCAAATGATTAAACAGTCAAAAGATCACTTATACAAGATAAACACACTGCAGAGCAGCTAAATGATTTACTTGCATTAATTATTCACAATGGATATGTAAGAACATGTTCACAGATCTACTCTTTACAGGTGAAATAAAATTGCCAGTGTAAACACTGGGGACACTGGAAATGAAAAGGCAAAAAACAAATATATATATATATATATATATATATATATATATTAAAAAAAAAACACCTTTAACTAAACAAGGTTATACAGTCTAAAATTTAAAGAAATTAAATGCCAAACCTCAGTCTGTCCTAACATCAATAGAAATAGAGACTTAGGTTCCATCTATTACTTCATCTGATGTGCATAGGGTATAAACCTCTTTTCAGTCCTGAGAAAGAGGCAAAGCACAAAAAAGGAGAAAGGGCTAATGTGGCAGATTATTATTGGGGTGTAGCATTGTGAATTTGTGAGCCCCCATTGCCAGGCAGATAGGTAAGAATCTACTAATATTACCTGTATCTGTCTCTTCCTAGAAGAAAATCCATTCTTAAATTTATGAAAACTTTTCCTCATCTTGTTCACAGCAGTCACTAGAATGGTTTAAAGTAATCATCATACTTCTGAAAAATCTCAGTGGGGTAATGCAGTTCACATTGATCTGGATCAATAACTTTTCCCAAGTCCTTTGAAAGAGGAGCTATTATGAAGATTAAACAGTTACAGAGTGAGAGACTGCAAAATAAAGATACACTAAAAATGAACTGTTCATTTTTAGAACAGCTGGCTATAGTCAAGTAATTTCTGACTCTTATTCATACTAACCTTAAATCAGAGTGGAGAGCCATCATAGAAATAAGTCTTAGTTATTTTTCATTACACTATTGAGTAATGTTAAATGTGTACATTAACATCTAAGACAAAGCTACACAACAAACCTCTTGGCCCTGGGAAAAGGTAAAAGTTTCCCTATTCCTGTCTTCTATGTACCACTTACAGACAGACATCTAATCAAATGTAGGTCACTTCTCGGCCTCAGTGCACAGTACACACGGCTCCCCACTTAAACCTAAAGCTGGTACACAGACATGTAGATCTCTATTAGGAAGACAGGAGAGTTTTACATCTCCATATCCACTATTAAATGAACAAATAGATAGATAGATAGACAGACAGACAGGTAGGTAAGATAGATAGACAGACAGACAGGTAGGTAATGATGACAATCCAGTGAAACTTGGGTAAAATTCTTTAACCGAGGGAAGTAATTGTAAAACTCAGTGGTAATCCAATTTCCAAACATATTTGTATGCAAGCTATTCTCCCTTCCAACCACGCACCACCACCCCTTAGTGTCAGAATCACCATGCTCTTTCATATAGTTGGGTATGTCCAACCAACACTACCCACAGTACAAAGCTTAAGTTATTTAAGCTAAATGTACATGTTTTATGACCCACTATCTTCACTCGGAGCTTGGCGTTTCTCATGAAAACCATAGAAAAATGCTGAAATAACTAGCAAGGTACAAAACTCATCTTGGTAGTGACTAAGACTTTCATATTTTTCTCCCAAACCAAGTCCTTTATGAAAAAAGTTCAAAAGCCTTATTGTTCAATTTAAAGAGATCAATATTCAGACTGGACTTGATTATTGCATTAAGATTAATAATAGTGTACTTTTATGTGAATTTATCTTCATTAAAAGTTAATATAGTGGAAATAAAAAGCTTATTAACCCTCTTAGTAAACTTATGGTATTTAGCATCTTCAGTCCTTTGCTTCCACACTGCCTGCTAAGTCTTAACTTTACACAGATTTTATATGTTTACTAATAATACACAGCTTTACACTTTACTATATACAATAGCAACATTTAGAATGTGCTTACCGTATACTGATGCAAAAACATCCAGTCAGACTAACTACACTTAGAAAGAGGAAGGGGATGAAAAATCATACTAGACTATTCAAAGAATATGACTTGAAGGAGGAACTTCATTATTTCTTATTAAAAAGAAAAAAAAATTGTGAAATAGAAATGAACAGAAAATGAAAAAAGTTCCCAGTGCACCAGTGTTCTTTATCTAAATATCCAAATTAGCAATATGGTAGAAATTATCCACATACTACTGTACATTCCAAGAAAGTTATGTATGAAGACTGGGGGAGAAAGAAATTTAAATACAAAGCCACTAAAATACACTTCTGGTTTTTTGCTTTCTGCGTACAACAAAGTGCAGGGCAGAACATTATCAGCCTCAAGTCTGAATAGCTTGTCCCTATTTATGTCAAAGCACTAACATTATTTAAATGAGGCTTTCTGCATTTAATAGCACGGTTTGTCCAACATATCCTTTGCTTGTCAGAGATAAATAGAATGCTGTGTTCCAGCACCAGAGAAAGCAAATCTGTTACTGTCACATTCTGGCTGCACTCTATGTTTCTGAAGAGATACCACCTATAAAAAGAAGTACCTATTGTTTCTACCAGGTTTTTCACACTGTGTTGTTGGTTTCTCAGAGAGCAGATCTCTTGATGAAGCTGAAAAACACCAAGTCTCTGAATGACACCATTAAGAGACCCATTCCTTTCCCATTTCCTCTGCAGCAGTCCTAAAATATTTTTTTAATAAAAAAAAAAAATATTTTTTTTCTTAAAACGTTCTTTCACTTTTACAATTTCATACAGAAGTTGTGGCTTGAACAACAACACAGCTTCTGAGTGAAGAATGCCTTTGTCATCACATCCATATTGCCATGGAGGTCACTAGAGGAGAAAGAAATGTAGACTCTGTAAGGCTAAGTGAAGTTTAGTTTTTTAGCTAAAGAACATAGAGTTTGGAAATTTTCTCAGAATTTCTGAAGTGATGCAAGGAATGTTCAGAGCAAATATGACAAAGGCTATGTAGGTTAGCCCACTATAATAAATAGTTGTTTTGTTTTATAATGCTGAAGCACTTTGCCATTTGATATAAGACCAAAAACACTGCTTTGCTGGATCAGGCTACAACATACTTCCAGCCCACCACTGTCTCTGGGTATCTGTTTCTAGTCACTGATGGTATATAACAGTAAGATTTAACTGCTGTAACATAGCTGTTTTGACAGAACATTTTGTCCCTCAGCACTTTTCAACTTGTCTTTCATTTTATTCACATCATTATTCTCTCTGGCCAAAGCATAATATTCAAATAAAGAGTAAATCCTGCAATAAAGCTATTAAGTCTACTCAAAACATGCAAAACCTTCAACTGTACAAAGTCACTTGATCACAGATTTGTCAGCATATTTTGCTGATACATCCAAACCACTACAGGAACAGAAAAGAAAGACCAGGAGCACCTGGACATGGAAATCAGGCCCTGTAATTGTCAGCAAAAATGTGATGCTCATCTAATGCAGGAGACACTCACTGAAACAAGTGAACAAAGTGGAACAGAAAGACTATGTTAAGTGGATGATGTAATAATAAGGAGAGACTAGTAATTACAAAAACAAAGTGTATTTTGACAAAATTTACCTCTAATCATTTGTTCTGAAATGAAAATGAGGTACGTAGACTGAACAGCCTTCAGTCATACAGGAAAACCGGGAAGTCAGTAGCACATTTCTCATCTCTGCCCATGCTGCAATACCCTACATTCAGAGGTCTCCTGGGTTTCTTGGCTGCTGTTTCTCTTCCACACACACAAGCCATGTTCATATCGCTATAAATGTATGTATTTTATTTGTGTTATGGTCATCCTAAAAGTCTTGTCAAACAGGGTACCAAAAGGATGGTGTCAGACACCAATCCAACAAGTTACAATTAATAAGACCAAAGGAAAAACACTGAGGGCTTGCATACACAGCTGGAGGATAATCTGATGAGCTAGTAAGTCTGGCTGCCAAGCTGATACAAGACAAGCAGAGGGCTCCAGTTCCTGTTCAGTCTAGATACCATCTAGTTGCTGTCTGCAGAGTTATGGCTTTCTCATATTCTCACTACCTTCTCCAGCTGCAGTTGTGCAGCAGCTTTTTTCCCCCTTCTGAAAAATATGTTATCACAGAGGCACTACCACTGTCGCTGATGGGCTCAGCCTTGGCCAACAGTGGGTCCGTCTTGGAACCAGCTGGCATCGGCTGTGTCAGACATAGTGGAAGCTTCTAACAGCTTCTCACAGAAGCCACCCCTGCAGCCCCCTGCTACCAAAACCTGGCCACATAAATCCAATACATGATCATACAGTCATAACTTCTTTTTTAGGTTCTTAAAGGCAGCTGATGTTTTGTTGGGTTGGTTCTGCCTCTGTTCCTGACCCACAGGCAGAAAAACAAGGAGTGGTGGAGCACAGGGCATGGCCAGTACCCATAGCAACAGCATGAAAATAAGGGAGAAAGCAATCTTAACTATAAATAATTCCTTGGTGCAAGGTGATGAATTTTCTTTGTTTCATTAGTATGTCTTCAATTTATCAGAAGTAAATCAAATCTTCTAATTTTTCAAGTACTTGCTTATGTATTGTAACACATTGAAAGTACCACAGAGAAGACATAAGTAAGGGAAATTTGATTTTTCTCATAGGACTGACACCAACACCTGTGTGCTGTTTGTTGAGTTTCTCCCTTTATATACAGTAATGTACCATAATCAGTACAGGGTTTACTACCAGCAGAAATAACTATTCAGCAATTGTTCTTGATATACTTCAAGGCTAGATAACACAGTCTGAAGGTCAAGTTGTGACTTCTTGAAGCCTAATTTATTCAAGAGGAGACTAAAGTACTAGAGCTAGAAAATGGCCAAGCACTTTCTTCAATTGATGAAAAAGCTGGGTGGTTTTTTTTTTTCTAAAGGGTTTCTGCCAACAGAAAAGGATTATGAGCAGAGTAGGGCACTAAACACTGCCAATTACCTTGGTTACTGTATGAAGAATGTTAGATGTTCAAAGAAGGCAAGAAGAAACTGAAAAACATATCAAAGATTTGTTCAAGAACCAAAGACAGAGAGGAGACAGTGTGCGATGTTAATTGTGCCACTAAACCTTGTCAAACTATACAGAGACAAGTAATGGCCAACTATATTAAACCACTGAGATTTAAAAGACTTTTTAAAAAGCTCTGTGCATTTATGACTTACCCTCTCATACACACACACATCCTGACCTACCTTTCATGGCAACTATGCAGTGTAGTGTTATACATTTTACATTCTAACATTGTTGATGATTCTGCATGCAAAATATTCTGTAGAATTTGATTGCTTGTAGAAACTGGAATGTCACAGGACAGAAAAAAAAAAAAAATTCTCCCTCTCCACCCAGTAGCTGGACCATAGGGATCACTAAAGTTAATCCCATTTTGATTTCATTTATACATGTGGGATCATTTGTGTACAAAATAAAAATGGTAAGAACCTTTACTGGTTTCATGTTATTCAAAGCAGGAAATATGACTGGCTTACTGGTATATGACTGCCATACCAGAATCCATTTTTAGATGCCTGCTTGAGTATAATGAGTACATATTCAAAGCAAAAACGAGAACCTTTCTCAAATATAGTATCAGATCTAGATTTATTCGGCCAACATCATCAGGGAAGGGAAAAGTCCTGCAATACCTTCCCCCAAGGAGGCCCTCTCAGTAGCTCTGTCCTAAACAGCCCCTGGACCTAACCAGACCACTTCCATGATGACAAAAATGCTAGTCGGCCACCCTGCTTCTTCTCTATCATCCACAAACTGAACCTTTAGCATCACATCAGCCTCTACCATGAGTAGGTAACTTAATATCTGCAACTACAGTACAACTGATGACTGAATTCTAGGCAGTTCATGACTCCTTTCATAACTAAGATGAAAGTTCTGTTCTCCCTCAAACAAGTATGCGAGGTAGATACTTGTAAAACTAGTTTCACAAAGCTTTTGTGTGATCAAGATGAAGCAAGAATTCCAGATCTCCCCAAACAAAAAAGCTATCTTAGCATGTGTCAGATACACAAAGGCGACAAGACCTTTCCTTGAGCTTACATACAAGCTCGGCCTTCTGGCAATTTTAAACATAAACTTCTTTCAACAAACACACTACCAGTTGCCTCAATTCAGTTTGCACCTCTGCCCATTCATATATATATATCTCCGCTTCAACCTTCCCTAACTCTTGTTCTGGCTCAAAACCTTTACTATTTGTACCAAACTCTGCAGATCCAGTTAGCAGCATGTCCTGATGCTTTAGCCTGTTAATTTATCTCTAAGATCTAATTCTACCCTGAATTTCCAGTCAGGTTCATCTTACTCTTTTCAGACACCCCTCAATGTCATGAAACCAAATATTCCATTGGAAATAAGACCTTACAGTGATTCAGTACTTCACCTCAACCACCGTGGGTTTTCTGACCACTGTTCCTAAAGTCTTTAAACCATATTCAAGTCCATCTCCCACTTAAATCTCTCATCTGTCTTCAAATTTTTGCAGAACATTACCCCTTCTGTTATTTTATTATTATATTATTTAATTATTTTATTACAAAAGACAAAAAGGGCATGGGTGTTGTTTATGCATCTTTAAATGAGTATTTTTCAAACTGTCTTTAGGAAGAGATGTTTCATACATGAATGCTTTGTCTGCCTCCAGTTATTTTATAAAAAGTATCCATTTAATGACACAATTATCATGTCACTTGAAGTGCCTTATGTAAAATTCCTGTATTAGCACATTGGCCTTTCATCTCAGGGAACCCAAATGCAAAACTGAAAAATTACTTTCATGCTCTTAGCCTTGCAGACAGACATTACCAATTCTCAGTACAATTTGGCTTAAGTGACTATTTTTCCTTGGGGGAGGGGCGAATGTTGCTTAAAGCAGTGTGTCATTTCAGGCCAGAAAAACAAATGGAATAAAAATGCAACAGAATCTTTATGTTTGCACTCTTATATCAGTCCTAGATTTAAGCAATCTAAATCACATCCTCACTTTCTAATCAATATTT